>NW_022588767.1:0-10321 GCF_009834535.1 Camelus ferus | reverse complement strand
ACTCAGGGCAAGTAAGCAGGGTTCTATAGAACCCAGTGCTGAAGACAGTTGTAGGGAACTCCCCAACTCAGAAACAGAACAAATCTTCGAGAGTCTGATAGAGATGGGTATACAAACTCCAGGCTTGTTTCAGGTGGTACAGGCTTTCTTAGGTTGTGGAAGTTCGTATAATTAACTCCACTGTCCATGGGGAGCCCTTGCAGTTGCTTGGATTTCCAGCTACCCCCAGCTTTTCCTCGCAGCCCGGCCTGAGAAAAACCTCAGGGAATAAAAGCTACAGGTTCTGAAAGAACAAAGTTGCTCCTAAAATTGTAGAAATCTCCCCAAACTAAGGAAAACAGAACACTCCTTTGTGTGTGTGATGGAGTAGAAAAATACACTAAAGGCATGTTTCTGGGTTGCAGGTGTTCCCAGGTATGGGAGATTTTGGCTAATTACCTCACTGCCCATGGGGAGGCACTCTGATTTTCTTTCGTTTTCCAGCCCTACTCCCAGCATTCCATTGCTGCACGGGGTAGGAAAACACCCAGGGATGACAAACTAAATAATACTATCAGAAACACGGCGCTGCCGTCTTTTGCAGGAACCTCCACACACACAGGATTCCCAAACACGGCTTTGATTGGGGAGTTGTGAAGCCCCACTCCACACACATGGCTGGGGGCACAAGTATTTCCCTGTTATAGAGAAGTCAGTTAATTACCTCCACAGTGTATCTTGGGGCACTCGCTGCTTCTTGGCTTTTCAGCCAATTCCCCAGATTTCACTCTCAGCCCGGTCTCGGAAAACACTCAGGGAAGGAAAGCTACAAGTTCTATTAGAACCCAGGCGATCCTGACATTTGTACAAACCTCAACATACTAAGGAAAACAGAATACTCCTTTGTGTGTGTGATGGAGTAGGAAAACACACTAAAGGCATGTTTCTGGGGTGCAGGTGTTCCCAGGATGGGAGATGTTGGCTAATTACCTCCACTGCCCATGGGGAAGCACTCTCTTCACTTCGATTTCCAGCCCTAAACCTAGCATTCCCTTGCAGTCCGACCGTGGAAAACACTCAGGGGTTTAAAAGTCTAAGATATTCTGTCAGAACCATGGAGCTGCTGTCTGTTGGAGGAACCTCCAAACACTCACGATTCAGGAACACGGCTTTGTTGGGGGAAGTGGAGAAGCCCCACTGCACACTCACTGTTGGGGGCACATGATTTTCCCTGTTAGGGAGAAGTCTGCTTTTTACATCCATATTCCATCTAGGGGCACTCGCTGCTACTTGGCTTTCCATACCAACCCCCAGGTTCCCTCACAGCCGGCCTGGTAAACACTCAGGTATAATACGCTATTGGTTGTATTGGAACCCAGGCGCTACGTACCGTTGTAGGTAAACATCCCACACCTAAGATAACAGAAGAAATCTTTGTGGGTCTGATGGAGATTGGTAAACTAATCTCCACGCATGTTTGGGGGGGCACAGGTGTTCCAAGGCTGTGGGACGTCGGAAAATTACCTCAAATTTTCATGGGGAGGTAACTTGCTGCTTCTACGAACTTCAGCCCAACCCACAGCTTTACCTCGCAGTCAGGCCTGTGAAAATAATCACGGATAAGAAAATACTGGTGCTATAATATCCCAGGGGCTGTTCATAGTTGTAGAAACCTCCACAAACTCAGGATAGTGGAACACATATTTGTGTATGATGGTTTAGGAAAATACACTCCAGGCATGATTCTGGGGGTACAGCTGTTCCCAGGTTTGGAGATGTCGCCTAATTACCTCCACTGCCAATAGGGAGGCAACCTCTACTTCTTCGCTTTCCAGAGCAACTCCCAAATATCCAATGCAGCCCGGCCTAAGAAAACACCTAGATATGACAATATTAGTGATTCTATCAGAACCCCGTTGCTGCTGTCGGTAGGAGGTAACCAACACACTCAAAATTCCGAAAAACGGCTTTGTTTGGGGGAGGTGTGGAGCCCCACACCACACAGATGCCTAGGGCACAGGAATTCCCTGTTTATGAGAAGTCCGCTAATTACCTCTACAGTCAATTTCTAGGCACTTGTTTCTACTTGGCTTTCCAGCCTAACGCCCAGCTTTCACACGCAGCCCGCCCTGGAAATCACTCAGAAGAAATATGCTAGTGGTTCTAATTGAACACAGGCACTGCAGACCATTGTAGGAACCACCGCACACGCAGGATAACAGAACATATTTTTGTGTCTGATTGAGATGGTAAAACCTCCACGCATGTTTCAGGGGGTACAGGTATTCCTTGGTTGTGGGAGGTCAGATAGTTCCCACTACTGCCCATGGGGAGGAAATCGCTCCTGCTTGGCTTTCCAGCCCATCCCCAGGTTCCCTTGCAACCCAGCCTGAGAGAACACTCAGAAAATGTAGCTTAAATTTTAATTAGATCCCAGGCGCTGCTGACAATTGTAGAAACCTCCCAATACACAGGGTAACAGAACACTTCTTTGTGTGTGTTATGTAGTAGGAAAACACACTCCATGCATGTTTCTGGGGTGCAGGTTTAAGCAGGTTGGGAGACGTTGGCTAATTATCTCCAGAGTCCATGTGAGGCACTCGGTTTTTCTTCGTTTTCCAGCCCTACTCCCAGCTTTCCCTTGCAGCCCGGGTTAGGAAAACACCCAGGGATGACAGACTAAGTGATTCTATAAGAACCCTGGCGCTGCTGTCTGTTGGAGGGACCTCCAAACACACAGGATTCCCAAACACGGCTTTGCTTGTGTGAGTTGTGAAGCCCCACACCACACACATGGCTGGGGGCACAAGTTTTTCCCTGTTAGGGAGAAGTCCGCTAATTCCCTCTACAGTCCATCTCGGGGCACTCCCTGCTACTTGGATTTCCAGCCCAACCCCCAGGTTTCCCTTGCAGCCCGGCCTGGGGTAACACACAGGTAAAAGAACTACTGGTGCTATAAGAACCCATGCGCTGCTGACAATTGTGGAAACCTTCGAACACTCAGGATAACAGAACAAATCTTTCTGTGTGTGATGGAGTATGAAAACACACGCCAGGCATTTTTTTGGGGTTCCAGGTTTTCCCAGGTTGGGAGATGTCGGGTAGATTCCTTCATTGTTCATGGGGAGTCACTGTCTTCTTCGTTTTCAAGCCCAACTCCCAGCTTTCCCTTGTAGCCCGGACTAGTGAAACACCCAGGGATGAAAAATAAATGATTCTATCAGTACCCCGGCGTTGCTGTCTGTTGGAGGATCCTCCAAACCCTCAGGATTCTGGAACAAGTCTTTGCATGTTGGGAGGTGTGGAGCCCCAATCCACGCAGAAGGATGGGGTCACAGATTTGTCCCTGTTAGGGAGAAGTCCGCTAATTACCTCCACATTGCGTCTTGGGGCACTCGCCTCCTCTTGGATTTTCAGCCAATCCCCCAGAATTCACTCGCAGCCCGGCCTTTGAAAACACTCAGGGCAAGTAAGCAAGGGTTCTATAGGAACCCAGGTGCTGAAGACAGTTGTAGGAACCTCCCCAAACTCAGGATAACAGAACAAATCTTCGAGAGTCTGATAGAGATGGGTATACAAACTCCAGGCTTGTTTCAGGTGGTACAGGCTTTCTTAGGTTGTGGAAGTTCGTATAATTAACTCCACTGTCCATGGGGAGGCCCTTGCAGTTGCTTGGATTTCCAGCCCTACCCCCAGCTTTTCCTCGCAGCCCGGCCTGAGAAAAACTCAGGGAATAAAAGCTACAGGTTCTGAAAGAACAAAGTTGCTCCTAAAAGTTGTAGAAACCTCCCCACACTAAGGAAAACAGAACACTTCTTTGTGTGTGTGATGGAGTAGAAAAATACACTAAAGGCATGTTTCTGGGGTGCAGGTGTTCCCAGGATGGGAGATTTTGGCTAATTACCTCCACTGCCCATGGGGAGGCACTCTGATTTTCTTCGTTTTCCAGCCCTACTCCCAGCATTCCCTTGCTGCACGGGTTAGGAAAACACCCAGGGATGACAAACTAAGTTATTCTATAAGAACACAGGCGCTGCTCTCTGTTGCAGGAACCTCCACACACACAGGATTCCCAAACACGGCTTTGATTGGGGAGTTGTGAAGCCCCACTCCACACACATGGCTGGGGGCACAAGTATTTCCCTGTTATAGAGAAGTCAGTTAATTACCTCCACAGTGTATCTTGGGGCACTCGCTGCTTCTTGGCTTTTCAGCCAATTCCCCAGATTTCACTCTCAGCCCGGTCTCGGAAAACACTCAGGGAAGGAAAGCTACAAGTTCTATTAGAACCCAGGCGATCCTGACAGTTGTACAAACCTCAACATACTAAGGAAAACAGAATACTCCTTTGTGTGTGTGATGGAGTAGGAAAACACACTAAAGGCATGTTTCTGGGGTGCAGGTGTTCCCAGGATGGGAGATGTTGGCTAATTACCTCCACTGCCCATGGGGAAGCACTCTCTTCACTTCGATTTCCAGCCCTAAACCTAGCATTCCCTTGCAGTCCGACCGTGGAAAACACTCAGGTGTTTAAAATTCTAAGATATTCTGTCAGAACCATGGAGCTGCTGTCTGTTGGAGGAACCTCCAAACACTCACGATTCAGGAACACGGCTTTGTTGGGGGAAGTGGAGAAGCCCCACTGCACACTCACTGTTGGGGGCACATGATTTTCCCTGTTAGGGAGAAGTCTGCTATTTACATCCATATTCCATCTAGGGGCACTCGCTGCTACTTGGCTTTCCATACCAACCCCCAGGTTTCCCTCACAGCCCGGCCTGGTAAACACTCAGGTATAATACGCTATTGGTTGTATTGGAACCCAGGCGCTACGTACCGTTGTAGGAAACATCCCACACCTAAGATAACAGAAGAAATCTTTGTGGGTCTGATGGAGATTGGTAAACAATCTCCACGCATGTTTGGGGGGGCACAGGTTTTCCAAGGCTGTGGGACGTCGGAAAAATACCTCAAATTTTCATGGGGAGTAACTTGCTGCTTCTACGAAACTCAGCCCAACCCACAGCTTTACCTCGCAGTCAGGCCTGTGAAAACAATCACGGATAAGAAAATACTGGTGCTATAATATCCCAGGGCTGTTCATAGTTGTAGAAACCTCCCCAAACTCAGGATAGTGGAACACATATTTGTGTATGATGGTTTAGGAAAATACACTCCAGGCATGTATCTGGGGGTACAGCTGTTCCCAGGTTTGGAGATGTCGCCTAATTACCTCCACTGCCAATAGTGAGGCACCCTATACTTCTTCGCTTTCCAGAGCAACTCCCAAATATCCAATGCAGCCCGGCCTAAGAAAATACCTAGATATGACAATATTAGTGATTCTATCAGAACCCCGTTGCTGCTGCCGGTAGGAGGTAACCAACACACTCAAAATTCCGAAAAACGGCTTTGCTTTGGGGAGGTGAGGAGCCCCACACCACACAGATGCCTAGGGCACAGGAATTCCCTGTTTATGAGAAGTCCGCTAATTACCTCTACAGTCAATTTCTAGGCACTTGTTTCTACTTGGCTTTCCAGCTTAACGCCCAGGTTTCCCACGCAGCCAGCCCTGGAAATCACTCAGAAGAAATATGCAGTGGTTCTAATTAAACACAGGCACTGCAGACCATTGTAGGAACCACCGCACGCGCAGGATAACAGAACATATTTTTGTGTCTGATTGAGATGGTAAAACCTCCACGCATGTTTCAGGGGGTACAGGTATTCCTAGGTTGTGGGAGGTCAGATAGTTCCCACTACTGCCCATGGGGAGGAAATCGCTCCTGCTTGGCTTTCCAGCCCATCCCCAGGTTCCCTTGCAACCCAGCCTGAGAGAACACTCAGAAAATGTAGCTTAAATTTTAATTAGATCCCAGGCGCTGCTGACAAGTTGTAGAAACCTCCCAATACACAGGGTAACAGAACACTTCTTTGTGTGTGTTATGTAGTAGGAAAACACACTCCATGCATGTTTCTGGGGTGCAGGTTTAAGCAGGTTGGGAGACGTTGGCTAATTATCTCCAGAGTCCATGTGAGGCACTCGGTTTTTCTTCGTTTTCCAGCCCTACTCCCAGCTTTCCCTTGCAGCCCGGGTTAGGAAAACACCCAGGGATGACAGACTAAGTGATTCTATAAGAACCCTGGCGCTGCTGTCTGTTGGAGGGTACCTCCAAACACACAGGATTCCCAAACACGGCTTTGCTTGTTTGAGTTGTGAAGCCCCACACCACACACATGGCTGGGGGCACAAGTTTTTCCCTGTTAGGGAGAAGTCCGCTAATTCCCTCTACAGTCCATCTCGGGGCACTCCCTGCTACTTGGATTTCCAGCCCAACCCCCAGGTTTCCCTTGCAGCCCGGCCTGGGGTAACACACAGCTAAAAGAACTACTGGTGCTATAAGTACCCATGCGCTGCTGACAATTGTGGAAACCTTCGAACACTCAGGATAACAGAACAAATCTTTCTGTGTGTGATGGAGTATGAAAACACACGCCAGGCATTTTTTTGGGGTTCCAGGTTTTCCCAGGTTGGGAGATGTCGGGTAGATTCCTTCATTGTTCATGGGGAGTCACTGTCTTCTTCGTTTTCAAGCCCAACTCCCAGCTTTCCCTTGTAGCCCGGACTAGTGAAACACCCAGGGATGAAAAATAAATGATTCTATCAGTACCCCGGCGTTGCTGTCTGTTGGAGGATCCTCCAAACCCTCAGGATTCTGGAACAAGTCTTTGCATGTTGGGAGGTGTGGAGCCCCAATCCACGCAGAAGGATGGGGTCACAGATTTGTCCCTGTTAGGGAGAAGTCCGCTAATTACCTCCACATTGCGTCTTGGGGCACTCGCCTCCTCTTGGATTTTCAGCCAATCCCCCAGAATTCACTCGCAGCCCGGCCTTTGAAAACACTCAGGGCAAGTAAGCTAGGGTTCTATAGGAACCCAGGTGCTGAAGACAGTTGTAGGAACCTCCCCAAACTCAGGATAACAGAACAAAGCTTCGAGAGTCTGATAGAGATGGGTATACAAACTCCAGGCTTGTTTCAGGTGGTACAGGCTTTCTTAGGTTGTGGAAGTTCGTATAATTAACTCCACTGTCCATGGGGAGGCCCTTGCAGTTGCTTGGATTTCCAGCCCTACCCCCAGCTTTTCCTCGCAGCCCGGCCTGAGAAAAACTCAGGGAATAAAAGCTACAGGTTCTGAAAGAACAAAGTTGCTCCTAAAATTGTAGAAATCTCCCCAAACTAAGGAAAACAGAACACTTCTTTGTGTGTGTGATGGAGTAGAAAAATACACTAAAGGCATGTTTCTGGGGTGCAGGTGTTCCCAGGATGGGAGATTTTGGCTAATTACCTCCACTGCCCATGGGGAGGCACTCTGATTTTCTTCGTTTTCCAGCCCTACTCCCAGCATTCCATTGCTGCACGGGGTAGGAAAACACCCAGGGATGACAAACTAAGTATATCTATAAGAACACAGGCGCTGCCGTCTTTTGCAGGAACCTCCACACACACAGGATTCCCAAACACGGCTTTGATTGGGGAGTTGTGAAGCCCCACTCCACACATATGGCTGGGGGCACAAGTATTTCCCTGTTATAGAGAAGTCAGTTAATTACCTCCACAGTGTATCTTGGGGCACTCTCTGCTTCTTGGCTTTTCAGCCAATTCCCCAGATTTCACTCTCAGCCCGGTCTCGGAAAACACTCAGGGAAGGAAATCTACAAGTTCTATTAGAACCCAGGCGATCCTGTCATTTGTAGAAACCTCAACATACAAAGGAAAACAGAATACTCCTTTGTGTGTGTGATGGAGAAGGAAAACACACTAAAGGCATGTTTCTGGGGTGCAGGTGTTCCCAGGATGGGAGATGTTGGCTAAATACCTCCACTGCCCATGGGGAAGCACTCTCTTCACTTCGATTTCCAGCCCTAAACCTAGCATTCCCTTGCAGTCCGACCGTGGAAAACACTCTGGGGTTTAAAATTCTAAGATATTCTGTCAGAACCATGGAGCTGCTGTCTGTTGGAGGAACCTCCAAACACTCACGATTCAGGAACACGGCTTTGTTGGGGGAAGTGGTGAAGCCCCACTGCACACTCACTGTTGGGGTGACATGATTTTCCCTGTTAGGGAGAAGTCTGCTATTTACATCCATATTCCATCTAGGGGCACTCGCTGCTACTTGGCTTTCCATACCAACCCCCAGGTTTCCCTCACAGCCCGGCCTGGTAAACACTCAGGTATAATACGCTATTGGTTGTATTGGAACCCAGGCGCTACGTACCGTTGTAGGAAACATCCCACACCTAAGATAACAGAAGAAATCTTTGTGGGTCTGATGGAGATTGGTAAACAATCTCCACGCATGTTTGGGGGGGCACAGGTGTTCCAAGGCTGTGGGACGTCGGAAAAATACCTCAAATTTTCATGGGGAGTAACTTGCTGCTTCTACGAAACTCAGCCCAACCCACAGCTTTACCTCGCAGTCAGGCCTGTGAAAACAATCACGGATAAGAAAATACTGGTGCTATAATATCCCAGGCGCTGTTCATAGTTGTAGAAACCTCCCCAAACTCAGGATAGTGGAACACATATTTGTGTATGATGGTTTAGGAAAATACACTCCAGGCATGATTCTGGGGGTACAGCTGTTCCCAGGTTTGGAGATGTCGCCTAATTACCTCCACTGCCAATAGGGAGGCAACCTCTACTTCTTCGCTTTCCAGAGCAACTCCCAAATATCCAATGCAGCCCGGCCTAAGAAAACACCTAGATATGACAATATTAGTGATTCTATCAGAACCCCGTTGCTGCTGTCGGTAGGAGGTACCAACACACTCAAAATTCCGAAAAACGGCTTTGCTTTGGGGAGGTGAGGAGCCCCACACCACACAGATGCCTAGGGCACAGGAATTCCCTGTTTATGAGAAGTCCGCTAATTACCTCTACAGTCAATTTCTAGGCACTTGTTTCTACTTGGCTTTCCAGCTTAACGCCCAGGTTTCCCACGCAGCCAGCCCTGGAAATCACTCAGAAGAAATATGCAGTGGTTCTAATTAAACACAGGCACTGCAGACCATTGTAGGAACCACCGCACGCGCAGGATAACAGAACATAGTTTTGTGTCTGATTGAGATGGTAAAACCTCCACGCATGTTTCAGGGTTTACAGGTATTCCTAGGTTGTGGGAGGTCAGATAATTCCCACTACTGCCCATGGGGAGGAAATCGCTCCTGCTTGGCTTTCCAGCCCATCCCCAGGTTCCCTTGCAACCCAGCCTGAGAGAACACTCAGAAAATGTAGCTTAATTTTAATTAGATCCCAGGCGCTGCTGACAGTTGTAGAAACCTCCCAATACACAGGGTAACAGAACACTTCTTTGTGTGTGTTATGTAGTAGGAAAACACACTCCATGCATGTTTCTGGGGTGCAGGTTTAACCAGGTTGGGAGACGTTGGCTAATTATCTCCAGAGTCCATGTGAGGCACTCTGTTTTTCTTCGTTTTCCAGCCCTACTCCCAGCTTTCCCTTGCAGCCCGGGTTAGGAAAACACCCAGGGATGACAGACTAAGTGATTCTATAAGAACCCTGGCACTGCTGTCTGTTGGAGGGTCCTCCAAACACACAGGATTCCCAAACACGGCTTTGCTTGTTTGAGTTGTGAAGCCCCACAACACACACATGGCTGGGGGCACAAGTTTTTCCCTGTTAGGGAGAAGTCCGCTAATTCCCTCTACAGTCCATCTCGGGGCACTCCCTGCTACTTGGATTTCCAGCCCAACCCCCAGGTTTCCCTTGCAGCCGTCCTGGGGTAACACACAGTAAAAGAACTACTGGTGCTATAAGAACCCATGCGCTGCTGACAATTGTGGAAACCTTCGAACACTCAGGATAACAGAACAATCTTTCTGTGTGTGATGGAGTATGAAAACACACGCCAGGCATTTTTTTGTGGTTCCGGTTTCCCAGGTTGGTGAGATGTCGCGGTAGATTCCTTCATTGTGTTCATGGGGAGTCACTGTCTTCTTCGTTTTCCAAGCCCAACTCCCAGCTTTCCCTTGTAGCCCGGACTAGTGAAACACCCAGGGATGAAAAATAAATGATTCTATCAGTACCCCGGCGTTGCTGTCTGTTGGAGGATCCTCCAAACCCTCAGGATTCTGGAACAAGTCTTTGCATGTTGGGAGGTGTGGAGCCCCAATCCACGCAGAAGGATGGGGTCACAGATTTGTCCCTGTTAGGGAGAAGTCCGCTAATTACCTCCACATTGCGTCTTGGGGCACTCGCCTCCTCTTGGATTTTCAGCCAATCCCCCAGAATTCACTCGCAGCCCGGCCTTTGAAAAC
>NW_022588766.1:0-10325 GCF_009834535.1 Camelus ferus | reverse complement strand
CTAGATGAACGAACGTCTATCCCATGCTCAGTTTTGAGAGATAAGTTTGTGTGAAAGCCGTCCTTCAACTATCGTTGTTGGGAAACACAAAGTTTCTTTCAGTTGCAAATCACTCCATACATATAATGGGATAGTCTAGCTCCAACTCGGTTTACAGTGAAAACTGCCGAACTTCAATCCGGCACTAGGAACAGACTGAGAAACCAAGTAAAGTTTTCCTTCAACCCTTCCTTTGTGCGAGATGAACGAACGTCTTCTCACATGCTCAGTTCTGAGAGAATAAGTGTGTGTGAAAGCCGTCCTTCAACTAGCTTGTTGGGAACACAAAGTTTCTTTTCAGTTGCCAACTCCACTCCATACATATATATGGGAAGGTACTAGCTCCAACTCGGTTTTACAGTGAAAACTGCAGGAACTTCAATCCGGCACTAGGAAACAGACTGAGAAACCAGAGTAAAAGTTTCTCCTGCAACCCGTTCCCTTTGTGCTAGATGAACGAACGTCTCTCCACATGCTCAGTTCTGAGAGATAAGTGTGTGTGAAAGCCGTCCTTCAACTAGCTTGTTGGGAACACAAAGTTTTCCTTCAGTTGCAACTCCACTCCATACATATATATGGGAAGGTACTAGCTCCAACTCGGTTTTACAGTGAAAACTGCAGGAACTTACAAACCGGCACTAGGAAACAGACTGAGAAACCAGAGTAAAAGTTTCTCCTGCAACCCGTTCCCTTTGTGCTAGATGAACGAACGTCTCTCCACATGCTCAGTTTTGAGAGAGAAGTGTGTGTGAAAGCCGTCCTTCAACTAGCTTGTTGGGAACACAAAGTTTCTTTTCAGTTTCAAACTCCACTCCATACATATATATGGGAAGGTACTAGCTCCAACTCGGTTTTACAGTGAAAACTGCAGGAACTTCAATCCGGCACTAGGAAACAGACTGAGAACCCAGAGTAAAAGTTTCTCCTGCAACCCGTTCCCTTTGTGCGAGATGAACGAACGTCTCTCCACATGCTCAGTTCTGAGAGATAAGTGTGTGTGAAAGCCGTCCTTCAACTAGCTTGTTGGGAACACAAAGTTTCTTTTCAGTTGCAAACTCCACTCCATACATATATATGGGAAGGTACTAGCTCCAACTCGGTTTTACAGTGAAAACTGCAGGAACTTCAAACCGGCACTAGGAAACAGACTGAGAAACCAGAGTAAAAGTTTCTCCTGCAACCCGTTCCCTTTGTGCTAGATGAACGAACGTCTCTCCACATGCTCAGTTCTGAGAGATAAGTGTGTGTGAAAGCCGTCCTTCAACTAGCTTGTTGGGAACACAAAGTTTCTTTTCAGTTGCAAACTCCACTCCATACATATATATGGGAAGGTACTAGCTCCAACTCGGTTTTACAGTGAAAACTGCAGGAACTTCAATCCGGCACTAGGAAACAGACTGAGAAACCAGAGTAAAAGTTTCTCCTGCAACCGTTCCCTGTGTGCTAGATGAACGAACGTCTCTCCACATGCTCAGTTCTGAGAGATAAGTGTGTGTGAAAGCCGTCCTTCAACTAGCTTGTTGGGAACACAAAGTTTCTTTTCAGTTGCAAACTCCACTCCATACATATATATGGGAAGGTACTAGCTCCAACTCGGTTTTACAGTGAAAACTGCAGGAACTTCAATCCGGCACTAGGAAACAGACTGAGAAACCAGAGTAAAAGTTTCTCCTGCAACCCGTTCCCTTTGTGCTAGATGAACGAACGTCTCTCCACATGCTCAGTTTTGAGAGATAAGTGTGTGTGAAAGCCGTCCTTCAACTAGCTTGTTGGGAACACAAAGTTTCTTTTCAGTTTCCAACTCCACTCCATACATATATATGGGAAGGTACTAGCTCCAACTCGGTTTTACAGTGAAAACTGCAGGAACTTCAATCCGGCACTAGGAAACAGACTGAGAAACCAGAGTAAAAGTTTCTCCTGCAACCCGTTCCCTTTGTGCTAGATGAACGAACGTCTCTCCACATGCTCAGTTCTGAGAGATAAGTGTGTGTGAAAGCCGTCCTTCAACTAGCTTGTTGGGAACACAAAGTTTCTTTTCAGTTGCCAACTCCACTCCATACATATATATGGGAAGGTACTAGCTCCAACTCGGTTTTACAGTGAAAACTGCAGGAACTTCAACCGGCACTAGGAAACAGACTGAGAAACCAGAGTAAAAGTTTCTCCTGCAACCCGTTCCCTTTGTGCTAGATGAACGAACGTCTCTCCACATGCTCAGTTTTGAGAGATAAGTGTGTGTGAAAGCCGTCCTTCAACTAGCTTGTTGGGAACACAAAGTTTCTTTTCAGTTGCCAACTCCACTCCATACATATATATGGGAAGGTACTAGCTCCAACTCGGTTTTACAGTGAAAACTGCAGGAACTTCAATCCGGCACTAGGAAACAGACTGAGAAACCAGAGTAAAAGTTTCTCCTGCAACCCGTTCCCTTTGTGCTAGATGAACGAACGTCTCTCCACATGCTCAGTTCTGAGAGATAAGTGTGTGTGAAAGCCGTCCTTCAACTAGCTTGTTGGGAACACAAAGTTTCTTTTCAGTTTCCAACTCCACTCCATACATATATATGGGAAGGTACTAGCTCCAACTCGGTTTTACAGTGAAAACTGCAGGAACTTCAATCCGGCACTAGGAAACAGACTGAGAAACCAGAGTAAAAGTTTCTCCTGCAACCCGTTCCCTTTGTGCTAGATGAACGAACGTCTCTCCACATGCTCAGTTCTGAGAGATAAGTGTGTGTGAAAGCCGTCCTTCAACTAGCTTGTTGGGAACACAAAGTTTCTTTTCAGTTGCAAACTCCACTCCATACATATATATGGGAAGGTACTAGCTCCAACTCGGTTTTACAGTGAAAACTGCAGGAACTTCAATCCGGCACTAGGAAACAGACTGAGAAACCAGAGTAAAAGTTTCTCCTGCAACCCGTTCCCTTTGTGCTAGATGAACGAACGTCTCTCCACATGCTCAGTTCTGAGAGATAAGTGTGTGTGAAAGCCGTCCTTCAACTAGCTTGTTGGGAACACAAAGTTTCTTTTCAGTTTCCAACTCCACTCCATACATATATATGGGAAGGATACTAGCTCCAACTCGGTTTTACAGTGAAAACTGCAGGAACTTCAATCCGGCACTAGGAAACAGACTGAGAAACCAGAGTAAAAGTTTCTCCTGCAACCCGTTCCCTTTGTGCTAGATGAACGAACGTCTCTCCACATGCTCAGTTCTGAGAGATAAGTGTGTGTGAAAGCCGTCCTTCAACTAGCTTGTTGGGAACACAAAGTTTCTTTTCAGTTGCCAACTCCACTCCATACATATATATGGGAAGGTACTAGCTCCAACTCGGTTTTACAGTGAAAACTGCAGGAACTTCAAACCGGCACTAGGAAACAGACTGAGAAACCAGAGTAAAAGTTTCTCCTGCAACCCGTTCCCTTTGTGCTAGATGAACGAACGTCTCTCCACATGCTCAGTTCTGAGAGATAAGTGTGTGTGAAAGCCGTCCTTCAACTAGCTTGTTGGGAACACAAAGTTTCTTTTCAGTTGCAAACTCCACTCCATACATATATATGGGAAGGTACTAGCTCCAACTCGGTTTTACAGTGAAAACTGCAGGAACTTCAATCCGGCACTAGGAAACAGACTGAGAAACCAGAGTAAAAGTTTCTCCTGCAACCCGTTCCCTTTGTGCTAGATGAACGAACGTCTCTCCACATGCTCAGTTCTGAGAGATAAGTGTGTGTGAAAGCCGTCCTTCAACTAGCTTGTTGGGAACACAAAGTTTCTTTTCAGTTGCCAACTCCACTCCATACATATATATGGGAAGGTACTAGCTCCAACTCGGTTTTACAGTGAAAACTGCAGGAACTTCAATCCGGCACTAGGAAACAGACTGAGAAACCAGAGTAAAAGTTTCTCCTGCAACCCGTTCCCTTTGTGCTAGATGAACGAACGTCTCTCCACATGCTCAGTTTTGAGAGATAAGTGTGTGTGAAAGCCGTCCTTCAACTAGCTTGTTGGGAACACAAAGTTTCTTTTCAGTTTCCAACTCCACTCCATACATATATATGGGAAGGTACTAGCTCCAACTCGGTTTTACAGTGAAAACTGCAGGAACTTCAATCCGGCACTAGGAAACAGACTGAGAGCCAGAGTAAAAGTTTCTCCTGCAACCCGTTCCCTTTGTGCTAGATGAACGAACGTCTCTCCACATGCTCAGTTCTGAGAGATAAGTGTGTGTGAAAGCCGTCCTTCAACTAGCTTGTTGGGAACACAAAGTTTCTTTTCAGTTGCAAACTCCACTCCATACATATATATGGGAAGGTACTAGCTCCAACTCGGTTTTACAGTGAAAACTGCAGGAACTTCAAACCGGCACTAGGAAACAGACTGAGAAACCAGAGTAAAAGTTTCTCCTGCAACCCGTTCCCTTTGTGCGAGATGAACGAACGTCTCTCCACATGCTCAGTTTTGAGAGATAAGTGTGTGTGAAAGCCGTCCTTCAACTAGCTTGTTGGGAACACAAAGTTTCTTTTCAGTTTCCAACTCCACTCCATACATATATATGGGAAGGTACTAGCTCCAACTCGGTTTTACAGTGAAAACTGCAGGAACTTCAAACCGGCACTAGGAAACAGACTGAGAAACCAGAGTAAAAGTTTCTCCTGCAACCCGTTCCCTTTGTGCTAGATGAACGAACGTCTATCCACATGCTCAGTTTTGAGAGATAAGTGTGTGTGAAAGCCGTCCTTCAACTAGCTTGTTGGGAACACAAAGTTTCTTTTCAGTTGCCAACTCCACTCCATACATATATATGGGAAGGTACTAGCTCCAACTCGGTTTTACAGTGAAAACTGCAGGAACTTCAATCCGGCACTAGGAAACAGACTGAGAAACCAGAGTAAAAGTTTCTCCTGCAACCCGTTCCCTTTGTGCGAGATGAACGAACGTCTCTCCACATGCTCAGTTCTGAGAGATAAGTGTGTGTGAAAGCCGTCCTTCAACTAGCTTGTTGGGAACACAAAGTTTCTTTTCAGTTGCAAACTCCACTCCATACATATATATGGGAAGGTACTAGCTCCAACTCGGTTTTACAGTGAAAACTGCAGGAACTACAAACCGGCACTAGGAAACAGACTGAGAAACCAGAGTAAAAGTTTCTCCTGCAACCCGTTCCCTTTGTGCTAGATGAACGAACGTCTCTCCACATGCTCAGTTTTGAGAGATAAGTGTGTGTGAAAGCCGTCCTTCAACTAGCTTGTTGGGAACACAAAGTTTCTTTTCAGTTTCCAACTCCACTCCATACATATATATGGGAAGGTACTAGCTCCAACTCGGTTTTACAGTGAAAACTGCAGGAACTTCAATCCGGCACTAGGAAACAGACTGAGAAACCAGAGTAAAAGTTTCTCCTGCAAACCGTTCCCTTTGTGCTAGATGAACGAACGTCTCTCCACATGCTCAGTTCTGAGAGATAAGTGTGTGTGAAAGCCGTCCTTCAACTAGCTTGTTGGGAACACAAAGTTTCTTTTCAGTTGCAAACTCCACTCCATACATATATATGGGAAGGTACTAGCTCCAACTCGGTTTTACAGTGAAAACTGCAGGAACTTCAATCCGGCACTAGGAAACAGACTGAGAAACCAGAGTAAAAGTTTCTCCTGCAACCCGTTCCCTTTGTGCTAGATGAACGAACGTCTCTCCACATGCTCATTTCTGAGAGATAAGTGTGTGTGAAAGCCGTCCTTCAACTAGCTTGTTGGGAACACAAAGTTTCTTTTCAGTTTCCAACTCCACTCCATACATATATATGGGAAGGTACTAGCTCCAACTCGGTTTTACAGTGAAAACTGCAGGAACTTCAATCCGGCACTAGGAAACAGACTGAGAAACCAGAGTAAAAGTTTCTCCTGCAACCCGTTCCCTTTGTGCTAGATGAACGAACGTCTCTCCACATGCTCAGTTCTGAGAGATAAGTGTGTGTGAAAGCCGTCCTTCAACTAGCTTGTTGGGAACACAAAGTTTCTTTTCAGTTGCCAACTCCACTCCATACATATATATGGGAAGGTACTAGCTCCAACTCGGTTTTACAGTGAAAACTGCAGGAACTTCAATCCGGCACTAGGAAACAGACTGAGAAACCAGAGTAAAAGTTTCTCCTGCAACCCGTTCCCTTTGTGCTAGATGAACGAACGTCTCTCCACATGCTCAGTTCTGAGAGATAAGTGTGTGTGAAAGCCGTCCTTCAACTAGCTTGTTGGGAACACAAAGTTTCTTTTCAGTTTCCAACTCCACTCCATACATATATATGGGAAGGTACTAGCTCCAACTCGGTTTTACAGTGAAAACTGCAGGAACTTCAATCCGGCACTAGGAAACAGACTGAGAAACCAGAGTAAAAGTTTCTCCTGCAACCCGTTCCCTTTGTGCTAGATGAACGAACGTCTCTCCACATGCTCAGTTCTGAGAGATAAGTGTGTGTGAAAGCCGTCCTTCAACTAGCTTGTTGGGAACACAAAGTTTCTTTTCAGTTTCCAACTCCACTCCATACATATATATGGGAAGGTACTAGCTCCAACTCGGTTTTACAGTGAAAACTGCAGGAACTTCAATCCGGCACTAGGAAACAGACTGAGAAACCAGAGTAAAAGTTTCTCCTGCAACCCGTTCCCTTTGTGCTAGATGAACGAACGTCTCTCCACATGCTCAGTTCTGAGAGATAAGTGTGTGTGAAAGCCGTCCTTCAACTAGCTTGTTGGGAACACAAAGTTTCTTTTCAGTTGCCAACTCCACTCCATACATATATATGGGAAGGTACTAGCTCCAACTCGGTTTTACAGTGAAAACTGCAGGAACTTCAATCCGGCACTAGGAAACAGACTGAGAAACCAGAGTAAAAGTTTCTCCTGCAACCCGTTCCCTTTGTGCTAGATGAACGAACGTCTCTCCACATGCTCAGTTCTGAGAGATAAGTGTGTGTGAAAGCCGTCCTTCAACTAGCTTGTTGGGAACACAAAGTTTCTTTTCAGTTTCCAACTCCACTCCATACATATATATGGGAAGGTACTAGCTCCAACTCGGTTTTACAGTGAAAACTGCAGGAACTTCAATCCGGCACTAGGAAACAGACTGAGAAACCAGAGTAAAAGTTTCTCCTGCAACCCGTTCCCTTTGTGCTAGATGAACGAACGTCTCTCCACATGCTCAGTTCTGAGAGATAAGTGTGTGTGAAAGCCGTCCTTCAACTAGCTTGTTGGGAACACAAAGTTTCTTTTCAGTTGCCAACTCCACTCCATACATATATATGGGAAGGTACTAGCTCCAACTCGGTTTTACAGTGAAAACTGCAGGAACTTCAATCCGGCACTAGGAAACAGACTGAGAAACCAGAGTAAAAGTTTCTCCTGCAACCCGTTCCCTTTGTGCTAGATGAACGAACGTCTCTCCACATGCTCAGTTCTGAGAGATAAGTGTGTGTGAAAGCCGTCCTTCAACTAGCTTGTTGGGAACACAAAGTTTCTTTTCAGTTTCCAACTCCACTCCATACATATATATGGGAAGGTACTAGCTCCAACTCGGTTTTACAGTGAAAACTGCAGGAACTTCAATCCGGCACTAGGAAACAGACTGAGAAACCAGAGTAAAAGTTTCTCCTGCAACCCGTTCCCTTTGTGCTAGATGAACGAACGTCTCTCCACATGCTCAGTTCTGAGAGATAAGTGTGTGTGAAAGCCGTCCTTCAACTAGCTTGTTGGGAACACAAAGTTTCTTTTCAGTTTCCAACTCCACTCCATACATATATATGGGAAGGTACTAGCTCCAACTCGGTTTTACAGTGAAAACTGCAGGAACTTCAATCCGGCACTAGGAAACAGACTGAGAAACCAGAGTAAAAGTTTCTCCTGCAACCCGTTCCCTTTGTGCTAGATGAACGAACGTCTCTCCACATGCTCAGTTCTGAGAGATAAGTGTGTGTGAAAGCCGTCCTTCAACTAGCTTGTTGGGAACACAAAGTTTCTTTTCAGTTTCCAACTCCACTCCATACATATATATGGGAAGGTACTAGCTCCAACTCGGTTTTACAGTGAAAACTGCAGGAACTTCAATCCGGCACTAGGAAACAGACTGAGAAACCAGAGTAAAAGTTTCTCCTGCAACCCGTTCCCTTTGTGCTAGATGAACGAACGTCTCTCCACATGCTCAGTTCTGAGAGATAAGTGTGTGTGAAAGCCGTCCTTCAACTAGCTTGTTGGGAACACAAAGTTTCTTTTCAGTTTCCAACTCCACTCCATACATATATATGGGAAGGTACTAGCTCCAACTCGGTTTTACAGTGAAAACTGCAGGAACTTCAATCCGGCACTAGGAAACAGACTGAGAAACCAGAGTAAAAGTTTCTCCTGCAACCCGTTCCCTTTGTGCTAGATGAACGAACGTCTCTCCACATGCTCAGTTCTGAGAGATAAGTGTGTGTGAAAGCCGTCCTTCAACTAGCTTGTTGGGAACACAAAGTTTCTTTTCAGTTTCCAACTCCACTCCATACATATATATGGGAAGATACTAGCTCCAACTCGGTTTTACAGTGAAAACTGCAGGAACATCAATCCGGCACTAGGAAACAGACTGAGAAACCAGAGTAAAAGTTTCTCCTGCAACCCGTTCCCTTTGTGCTAGATGAACGAACGTCTCTCCACATGCTCAGTTTCTGAGAGATAAGTGTGTGTGAAAGCCGTCCTTCAACTAGCTTGTTGGGAACACAAAGTTTCTTTTCAGTTGCCAACTCCACTCCATACATATATATGGGAAGGTACTAGCTCCAACTCGGTTTTACAGTGAAAACTGCAGGAACTTCAATCCGGCACTAGGAAACAGACTGAGAAACCAGAGTAAAAGTTTCTCCTGCAACCCGTTCCCTTTGTGCTAGATGAACGAACGTCTCTCCACATGCTCAGTTCTGAGAGATAAGTGTGTGTGAAAGCCGTCCTTCAACTAGCTTGTTGGGAACACAAAGTTTCTTTTCAGTTGCAACTCCACTCCATACATATATATGGGAAGGTACTAGCTCCAACTCGGTTTTACAGTGAAAACTGCAGGAACTTCAATCCGGCACTAGGAAACAGACTGAGAAACCAGAGTAAAAGTTTCTCCTGCAACCCGTTCCCTTTGTGCTAGATGAACGAACGTCTCTCCACATGCTCAGTTTTGAGAGATAAGTGTGTGTGAAAGCCGTCCTTCAACTAGCTTGTTGGGAACACAAAGTTTCTTTTCAGTTGCCAACTCCACTCCATACATATATATGGGAAGGTACTAGCTCCAACTCGGTTTTACAGTGAAAACTGCAGGAACTTCAAACCGGCACTAGGAAACAGACTGAGAAACCAGAGTAAAAGTTTCTCCTGCAACCCGTTCCCTTTGTGCTAGATGAACGAACGTCTCTCCACATGCTCAGTTTTGAGAGATAAGTGTGTGTGAAAGCCGTCCTTCAACTAGCTTGTTGGGAACACAAAGTTTCTTTTCAGTTTCCAACTCCACTCCATACATATATATGGAAGGTACTAGCTCCAACTCGGTTTTACAGTGAAAACTGCAGGAACTTCAAACCGGCACTAGGAAACAGACTGAGAAACCAGAGTAAAAGTTTCTCCTGCAACCCGTTCCCTTTGTGCTAGATGAACGAACGTCTCTCCACATGCTCAGTTCTGAGAGATAAGTGTGTGTGAAAGCCGTCCTTCAACTAGCTTGTTGGGAACACAAAGTTTCTTTTCAGTTTCCAACTCCACTCCATACATATATGGGAAGGTACTAGCTCCAACTCGGTTTTACAGTGAAAACTGCAGGAACTTCATACCGGCACTAGGAAACAGACTGAGAAACCAGAGTAAAAGTTTCTCCCTGCAACCCGTTCCCTTTGTGCTAGATGAACGAACGTCTCTCCACATGCTCAGTTTTGACGAGATAAGTGGTGTGAAAGCCGTCCTTCAACTAGCTTGTTGGGAACACAAAGTTTCTTTTCAGTTCCAACTCCACTTTTCCATACATATATATGGGAAGATAGGTATAGCTCCAACTCGGTTTACAGTGAAAACTGCAGGAACTCAATCCGGCACTAGGAAACAAGACTGAGAACCAGAGTAAAAGTTCTCCTGCAACCCGTTCCCTTGTGCGAGATGAACGAACGTCTCTCCACATGCTCAGTTCTGAGAGATAAGTGTGTCGTGAAAGCCGTCCTTCCAACTAGCTTGTTCGGAACACCAAAGTTTCTTTTCAGTTGCAAACTCCACTCCATACATATA
>NW_022588765.1:0-10356 GCF_009834535.1 Camelus ferus | reverse complement strand
CACACTTTCTTTTCAATTGCAATTCCACTCCATAAATATATATAGGGAGGTACTAGCTCCAACTCTGATGCACAGGAAAATACAGGAACTTCAAACCGGCACTAGGAAACAATGAGAAACCAGAGTAAAGTTTTCTCCTGCACACGTTCCCTTTGTGCTAAGACGAACGTCTCTCCACATGATCAGTTCTGAGAAATAATGTGTGTGAAATCCGTCCTTCAACTAGCTTGTTGGGAACACAATTTTCTTTTCAGTTGCAAAATCCACTCCATACATATATGGGGAGGTACTAGCTCCACTCTGTATTACAGTGAAAACTGCAGGAACTTCAAACCGACCTAGGAACAGACTGAGAAACCAGAGAAAAAGTTTCTCCTGCAATCCGTTCCCATTGTGCTAGATGAACGAACGTCTCTCCACATGCTCAGTTTCTGAGAGATAATTGTGTTGAAAGCCGTCCTTCTCCTAGCTTGTTGGGAACACCTTCTTTTCAATTGCAAATTCCACTCCATAATATATATAGGGAGGTACTAGCTCCAACTCTGTTTTTACAGTGAAAATGCAGGAACTTCAAACCGGCACTAGGAAACAGACTGAGAACAGAGTAAAAGTTTCTCCTGCAACCCGTTCCCTTTGTGCTAGATGAACGAACGTCTCTCACATGCTCAGTTCTGAGAGTATAAGTGTGTATGAAAGCGTCCTTCACCTAGATTGTTGGGAACACAAGTTTCTTTTCACTTGCAAACTCCAATCCATACATATATATTGGGAGTTAAAAATTCCAACTCGGTTTTACAGTGAAAACTGCAGGATCTTCAAACCGGCACTAGGAAACAGACTGAGAAACCAGGGTAAAATTTTCCCCTGCAACCCTTTCCGTTTGTGCTAGATGAACGAACGTCGGTCCACATGCTCAGTTCTAAGAAATAAGTGTGCGTGAAAGCCGTCTTCAACTAGCTTGCTGGGAACACATATTTTCTTTTCAGTTGCATATTCCACTCCATACATATATATGGGGAGGTACTATCTCCAACTCAGTATTACAGTGAAAACTGCAGGAACTTCAAACCGGCACTAGGAAACAGACTGAGAAACCAGAGTAAAATTATCTCCTGCAATCCATTCCCTTTGTGCTAGATGTAGGAAATTCTTTACACATGCTCATTTCTGAGAGATAAGTGTGTGTGAAGCCGTCCTTCACCTAGCTTGTTGGGAAAACAAAGATTCTTTTCAGTTGCAATCTACACTCTATACATATATATGGGGAGGTACGAGCTCCAACTCGGTTTTACAGTGAAAAACTGCAGGAAATTCAAACCGGCACTAGGAAACAGACTGAGAAACCAGAGTAATATTTTCTCCTACACCCGTTCCATTTGTGCTAGTTGAACGAACGTCTCTCCACATGCTCAGTTCTGAGAGAGATGTGTGTTTGAAAGCCGTCCTTCACCTAACTTGTGGGAACACAAAGTTTCTTTTCAGTTGCAAACTCCTCTCCATACATATATATGGGGAGGTATGAGCTACAACTCGGTTTTACAGTGAAAAATGCAGGAACTTCAAACCGGCACTAGGAAACAGACTGAGAAACCAGAGTAAAATTTTCCCCTGCATCCCGTTCCATTTGTGCTAGATGAACGAACGTCTCTCCACATGCTCAGTTCTGAGAGATAAGTGTGTATGAAAGCCGTCCTTCACCTAGCTTGTTGGAAACACAAATTTTCTTTTCACTTAAAAACTCCACTCCATACATATATATTGGGAGGTACAAATTCCAACTCTGTTTTACAGTGAAAACTGCAGGAACTTCAAACCGGCACTAGGAAACAGACTGAGAAACCAGAGTAAAAGTTTCCCCTGCAACCCGTTCCCTTTGTGCTAGATGAACGAACGTCTATCCACATGCTCAGTTCTGAGAAATAATTGTGTGTGAAAGCCGTCCTTCAACTAGCTTGTTGGGAACACAAATTTTCTTTACAGTTGCAAAATCCACTCCATACATATATATGGGGAGGTACTAGCTCCAACTCTGTATTACAGTGAAAACTGCAGGTACTTCAAACCGACACTAGGAAACAGACTGAGAAACCAGAGTAAAATTTTCTCCTGCAACCCGTTCCCTTTGTGCTAGATGAACGAACATCTCTCCACATGCTCAGTTCTGAGAGATAATTGTGTGTGAAAGCCGTCCTTCACCTAGGTGGTTGGGAAACACACTTTCTTTTCAATTGCAAATTCCACTCCTAAATATATATAGGGAGGTACTAGCTCCAACTCTGATTCACAGTGAAAAATACAGGATCTTCAACCGGCACTAGGAAACAGACTGAGAAACCAGAGTAAAGTGTTCTCCTGCAACCCATTCCCTTTCTGCTAGATGAACGAACGTCTCTCCACATGCTCAGTTCTGAGTGATAAGTGTGTGTGGCAGCCGTCCTTCAACTAGCTTGTTGGGAACACAAAGTTTCTTTTCAGTTGCAAACTCCACTCCATATATATATATGGGGATGTACTAGCTCCAACTCGGTTTTACAGTGAAAACTGCAGGAAATTCAAACAGGCACTAGGAAAGAGATTGAGAAACCAGAGTAAAATTTTCTCCTGCAACCCGTTCCTTTTGTGATAGGTGAAGGATCTTCTCTCCTCATGCTCAGTTTTGAAGAGATATGTGTGTGTGAAATTCCGTCCTTCACATAGCTTGTTAGGAACACAAAGTTTCTTTTCAGTTGCAAAATAAACTCCATACATATATATGGGGAGGTACGAGCTCCAACTCGGTTTTACAGTGAAAACTGCAGGAACTTCAAACCGGCACTAGGAAACAGACTGAGAAACCAGAGTAAAATTTTCTCCTGCAACCCGTTCACTTTGTGCTAGATCAAGGAACTTCTCTCCACATGCTCAGTTCTGAGAGATAAGTGTGTATGAAAGCCGTACTTCACCTAGCTTTTTGGGAACACAAAGTTTCTTTTCACTTACAAACTCCACTCCATACATATATATTGGGTGGTACAAATTCCAACTCGGTTTTACAGTGAAAACTGCAGGAACTTCAAAACGGCACTAGGAAGCAGACTGAGAAACCACAGTAAAAGTTTCTCCTGCAAACCGTTTCCTTTGTGCTAGATGAACGAACCTCTCTCCACATGCTCAGTTCTGAGAAATAAGTGTGTGTGGAAGCCGTCCTTCAACTAGCTTGTTGAGAACACATATTTTCTTTTCAGTTGCAAAATCCAATACATACATATATATGGGGAGATACTAGCTCCAACTCGGTATTACAGTGAAAACTGCAGGAACTTCAAACCGGCACTAGGAAACATACTGAGAAACCAGAGAAAAAGTTTCTCCTGCAACCCGTTCCCTTTGTGCTAGATGAAGGAACTTCTCTACACATGCTCAGTTCTGAGAGATAAGTGTGTGTGAAGCCGTCGTTCACCTAACTTGTTGGGAACACAAAGTTTCTTTTCAGTTGCAATCTACACTCCATACATATATATGGGGAGGTACGAGCTCCAACTCGGTTTTACAGTGAAAACTGCAGGAACTTCAAACCGACACTAGGAAACAGACTGAGAAACCAGAGTAAAATTTTCTCCTGCAACCCGTTCCCTTTGTGCTAGATGAACGAACGTCTCTCCACATGCTCAGTTCTGAGAGATAATTGTGTGTGAAAGCCGTCCTTCACCTAGGTTGTTGGGAACACACTTTCTTTTCAATTCCAATTTCCACTCCATAAATATATATAGGGAGGTACTAGCTCCAACTCTGATTCACAGTGAAAAATACAGGATCTTCAAACCGGCACTAGGAAACAGACTGAGAAACCAGAGTAAAAGTTTCTCCTGCAACCCGTTCCCTTTGTGCTAGATGAACGAACATCTCTCCACATGATCAGTTTTAAGAAATAAGTGTGTGTGAAAGCCGTCCTTCAACTAGCTTGTTGGGAACACAAATTTTCTTTTCAGTTGCAAAATCCACTCCATACATATATATGGGGAGGTACTAGCTCCAACTCTGATTCACAGTGAAAAATACAGGATCTTCAAACCGGCACTAGGAAACAGACTGAGAAACCAGAGGAAAAGTTTCTCCTGCAATCCGTTCCCATTGTGCTAGATGAACGAACGTCTCTCCACATGCACAGTTCTGAGAGATAATTGTGTGTGAAAGCCGTCCTTCACCTAGCTTGTTGGGAACACACTTTCTTTTCAATTGCAAATTCCACTCCATACATATATATAGGGAGGTACTAGCTCCAACTCTGTTTTACAGTGAAAAATGCAGGAACTTCAAACCGGCACTAGGAAACAGACTGAGAAACCAGAGTAAAAGTTTCCCCTGCAACCCGTTCCCTTTGTGCTAGATGAACGAACGTCTCTCCACATGCTCAGTTCTGAGAGATAAGTGTGTATGAAAGCCGTCCTTCACCTAGAATTGTTGGAACACAAGTTTCTTTCACTTGCAAACTCCAATCCATACATATTATGGGGAGTTAAAAATTCAACTCGGTTTTACAGTGAAAACTGCAGGATCTTCAAACCGGCACTAGGAAACAGACTGAGAAACCAGGGTAAAATTTTCCCCTGCAACACTTTCCACTTGTGCTAGATGAACGAACGTCGGTCCACATGCTCAGTTCTAAGAAATAATTGTGCGTGAAAGCCATCTTCAACTAGCTTGTTGGGAACACATATTTTCTTTTCAGTTGCAAATTCCACTCCATACATATATATGGGGAGGTACTATCTCCAACTCAGTATTACAGTGAAAACTGCAGGAACTTCAAACCGACACTAGGAAACAGACTGAGAAACCAGAGTAAAATTATCTCCTGCAACCCATTCCCATTGTGCTAGATGAAGGAAATTCTCTACACATGCTCAGTTCTGAGAGATAAGTGTGTGTGAAGCCGTCCTTCACCTAGCTTGTTGGGAAAACAAAGATTCTTTTCAGTTGCAATCTACACTCCATACATATATATGGGGAGGTACGAGCTCCAACTCGGTTTTACAGTGAAAACTGCAGGAAATTCAAACCGGCACTAGGAAACAGACTGAGAAACCAGAGTAATATTTTCTCCTACACAAACCGTTCCATTTGTGCTAGTTGAACGAACGTCTCTCCACATGCTCAGTTCTGAGAGAGATGTGTGTTTGAAAAAGCCGTCCTTCACCTAACTTGTGGGAACACAAAGTTTCTTTTAATTGCAAACTCCTCTCCATACATATATATGGGGAGGTATGAGCTACAACTCGGTTTTACAGTGAAAAATGCAGGAACTTCAAACCGGCACTAGGAAACAGACTGAGAAACCAGAGTAAAATTTTCTCCTGCAATCCCGTTCCATTTGTGCTAGATGAACGAACGTCTCTCCACATGCTCAGTTCTGAGAGATAAGTGTGTGTGAAAGCCGTCCTTCACCTAGCTTGTTGGAACACAAATTTCTTTTCACTTAAAACTCCACTCCATACATATATATTGGGAGGTACAAATTCCAACTCTGTTTTACAGTGAAACTGCAGGAACTTCAAACCGGCACTAGGAAACAGACTGAGAAACCAGAGGTAAAATTTTCTCCCTGCAACCAGTTCCTTTTGTGCTAGATGAACGAACGTCTATCCACATGCTCAGTTCTGAGAATAAGTGTGTGTGTGAAGAGCCGTCCTTCAACTAGCTTGTTGGGAACACAAATTTTTCTTTTCAGTTGCAAAATCCACTCCATACATATATATGGGGAGGGTACTAGCTCCAACTCTGTATTACAGTGAAAACTGCAGGAACTTCAAACCGACACTAGGAAACAGGACTGAGAAACCAGAGTAAATTTCTCCTGCAAACCTCGTTCCCTTTGTGCTAGATGAACGAAGCTTCTCTCACATGCTCAGTTCTGAGAGATAATTGTGTGTGAAAGCCGTCCTTCACCTAGGTGGTTGGGAACACCATTTCTTTTCAATTGCAAATTCCACTCCATAAATATATATAGGGAGGTACTAGCTCCAAACTCTGATTCACAGTGAAAAATACAGGAACTTCAAAACCGGCACTAGGAAACAGACTGAGAAACCAGAGTAAAATTTTCTCCTGCAAACCCGTTCCCTTTGTGCTAGATGAACGAACGTCTCTCCACATGCTCAGTTCTGAGAGATAAGTGTGTGTGCAGCCGTCCTTCAACTAGCTTGTTGGGAACACAAAGATTCTTTTCAGTTGCAACTCCACTCCATATATATATATGGGGAGGTACTAGCTCCAACTCGGTTTTACAGTGAAAACTGCAGGAACTTCAAACAGGCACTAGGAAACAGACTGAGAAACCAGAGAAAAGTTTCTCCTGCAACCAGTTCCCTTTGTGCTAGATGAAGGAACTTCTCTACACATGCTCAGTTCTGAGAGATAAGTGTGTGTGAAGCCGTCCTTCACCTAGCTTGTTGGGAACACAAAGTTTCTTTTCAGTTGCAATCTACACTCCATACATATATATGGGGGAGGTACGAGCTCCATCTCGGTTTTACCAGTGAAAACTGCAGGAACTTCAAACCGACACTAGGAACAGACTGAGAAACCAGAGTAAAATTTTCTTCTCCTGCAACCCGTTTCCCTTTGTGCAGATGAACGAACGTCTCTCCACATGCTCAGTTCTGAGAGATAATTGTGTGTGAAAAGCCGTCCTTCATCTAGGTTGTTGGAACACACTTTCTTTTCAATTGCAAATTCCACTCCATAAATATATATAGGGAGGTACTAGCTCCAACTCTGATTCACAGTTGAAAAATACAGGAACTTCAAACCGGCACTAGGAAACAGACTGAGAAACCAGAGTAAAGTTTCTCCTGCAACACGTTTCCCTTTGTGCTAGATGAACGAACGTCTCTCCACATGATCAGTTTCTGAGAAATAAGTGTGTGTGAAATCCGTCCTCAACTAGCTTGTTGGGAACACAAATTTTCTTTTCAGTTGCAAAATCCACTCCATACATATATATGGGGAGGTACTAGCTCCAACTCTGTATTACAGTGAAACTGCAGAACTTCAAACCGACACTAGGAACAGACTGAGAAACCAGAGAAAAAGTTTCTCCTGCAATCCGTTCCCATTGTGCTAGATGAACGAACGTCTCTCCACATGCTCAGTTCTGAGAGATAATGTGTGTGAAAGCCGTCCTTCTCCTAGCTTGTTTGGAACACACTTTCTTTCAATTGCAAATTCCACTCCATACATAATATAGGGAGGTACTAGCTCCAACTCTGTTTATACAGTGAAAAATGCAGGAACTCTTCAAACCGGCACTAGGAAACAGACTGAGAAACCAGAGTAAAAGTTTCTCCTGCAACCCGTTCCCTTTGTGCTAGATGAACGAACGTCTCTCCACATGCTCAGTTCTGAGAGATAAGTGTGTATGAAAAGCCGTCCTTCACCTAGATTGTTGGGAACACACAAGTTTCTTTTCACTTGCAAACTCCAATCCATACATATATATTGGGAGTTAAAAATTCCAACTCGGTTTTACAGTGAAAACTGCAGGATCTTCAAACCGGCACTAGGAAACAGACTGAGAAACCAGGGTAAAAATTTTTCCCCTGCAACCCTTTCCGTTTTGTGCTAGATGAAACGAACGTCGGTCCACATGCTCAGTTCTAAGAAATAAGTGTGCGTGAAAGCCGTCTTCAACTAGCTTGCTGGGAACACATATTTTCTTTTCAGTTGCATATTCCACTCCATACATATATATGGGGACGGTACTATCTCCAACTCAGTATTACAGTGAAAACTGCAGGAACTTCAAACCGGCACTAGAAACAGACTGAGAAAACCAGAGTAAAATTATCTCCTGCAATCCATTCCCTTTGTGCTAGATGTAGGAAATTTCTTTACACACTTGCTCATTTCTGAGAGATAAGTGGGTGTGAAGCCGTCCTTCACCTAGCTTTGTTGGGAAAAACAAAGATTCTTTCAGTTGCAATCTACTCTATACATATATATGGGGAGGTACGAGCTCCAACTCGGTTTTACAGTGAAAAACTGCAGGAAATTCAAACCGGCACTAGAAACAGACTGAGAAACCAGAGTAATATTTTCTCCTACAACCCGTTCCATTTGTGCTAGTTGAACGAACGTCTCTCCACATGCTCAGTTCTGAAGAGAGATGTGTGTTTGAAAGCCGTCCTTCACCTAACTTGTGGGAACACAAGTTTCTTTTCAGTTGCAAACTCCTCTCCATAACATATATATGGGGAGGTATGAGCTACAACTCGGTTTTACAGTGAAAAATGCAGGAACTTCAAACCGGCACTAAGGAAACGACTGAGAAACCAGAGTAAAATTTTCCCCTGCATCCCGTTCCATTTGTGCTAGATGAACGAACGTCTCTCCACATGCTCAGTTCTGAGAGATAAGTGTGTATGAAAGCCGTCCTTCACCTAGCTTGTTGGAAACACAAATTTTCTTTTCACTTAAAAACTCCACTCCATACATATATATTGGGAGGTACAAATTCCAACTCTGTTTTACAGTGAAAACTGCAGGAACTTCAAACCGGCACTAGGAAACAGGACTGAGAAACCAGAGTAAACAGTTTCCCTGCAACCCGTTCCCTTTGTGCTAGATGAACGAACGTCCTATCCACAATGCTCAGTTCTGAGAAATAATTGTGTGTGAAAGCCGTCCCTTCAACTAGCTTGTTGGGAACACAAATTTTCTTACAGTTGCAAAATCCACTCCATACATATATATGGGGAGGTACTAGCTCCAACTCTGTATTACAGTGAAAACTGCAGGTACTTCAAACCGACACTAGGAAAACAGACTGAGAAACCAGAGTAAAATTTTCTCCTGCAACCCGTTCCCTTTGTGCTAGATGAACGAACATCTCTCCACATTGCTCAGTTCTGAGAGATAATTGTGTGTGAAAGCCGTCCTTCACCTAGGTTGGTTGGGAACACACTTTCTTTTCAATGCAAATTCCACTCCACTAAATATATATAGGGAGGTAAACTAGCTCACTCTGATTCACAGTGAAAAATACAGATCTTCAAACCGGCACTAGGAAACAGACTGAGAAACCAGAGTAAAAGTTTCTCCTGCAACCCATTCCTTTCTGCTAGATGAACGAACGTCTCTCCACATGCTCAGTTCTGAGTGATAGTGTGTGTGCAGCCGTCCTTCAACTAGCTTGTTGGGAACACAAAGTTTCTTTTCAGTTGCAAACTCCCACTCCATCATATATATATATGGGGATGTACTAGCTCCCAAACTCGGTTTTACAGTGAAAAACTGCAGGAAATTCAAACAGGCACTAGGAAAGAGATTGAGAACAGAGTAAAATTTTCTCCTGCAACCCGTTCCTTTATGTGATAGGGTGAAGGATCTTCTCTCCTCATGCTCAGTTTTGAAGAGATATGTGTGTGTGAATTCCGTCCTTCACATAGCTTGTTAGGAACACAAAGTTTCTTTTCAGTTGCAAAATAAACTCCATACATATATATGGGGAGGTACGAGCCCAACTCGGTTTTACAGTGAAAACTGCAGGAACTTCAAACCGGCACTAGGAAACAGACTGAGAAACCAGAGTAAAATTTTCTCCTGCAAACCCGTTCACTTTGTGCTAGATCAGGAACTTCTCTCCACATGCTCAGTTTCTGAGAGATAATTGTGTATGAAAGCCGTCCTTCACCTAGCTTTTTGGGAACACAAGTTTCTTTTCACTTACAAACTCCACTCCATACATATATATTGGGTGGTACAAATTCCAACTCGGTTTACAGTGAAAACTGCAGGAACTTCAAACGGCACTAGGAAGCAGACTGAGAAACCACAGTAAAGTTTCTCCTGCAACCGTTCCTTTGTGCTAGATGAACGAACCTCCTCTCCACATGCCTCAGTTCTGAGAAATAAGTGTGTGTGGAAGCCGTCCTTCAACTAGCTTGTTGAGAACACATATTTTCTTTTCATTGCAAAATCCAATACATACATATATATGGGGAGATACTAGCTCCAACTCGGTATTAACAGTGAAAACTGCAGGAACTTCAAACCGGCACTAGGAAAACATACTGAGAAACCAGAGAAAAAAGTTTTCCTGCAACCCGTTCCCTTTGTGCTAGATGAAGGAACTTCTCTACCACATGCTCAGTTCTGAGAGATAAGTGTGTGTGAAGCCGTCGTTCACCTAACTTGTTGGGAACACAAAGTTTCTTTTCAGTTGCAATCTACACTCCAACATATATATGGGGAGGACGAGCTCCAACTCGTTTTACAGTGAAAAACTGCAGGAACTTCAAACCGACACTAGGAAACAGACTGAGACCAGAGTAAAATTTTCTCCTGCAACCCGTTCCCTTTGTGCTAGATGAACGAACG
>NW_022588764.1:0-10356 GCF_009834535.1 Camelus ferus | reverse complement strand
ATCTAGCACCAAGGGAACGGGTTGCAGGAGACACTTTTTCTCTGCTTTCTCAGTCTGTTTCCTAGTGCCGGTTTGAAGTTCCTGAAGTTTTCACTGTAAAATCGAGTTGGAGCTAGTACCTCAACATATATATGTATGAATTGGAGTTTGCAACTGAAAACAAACTTTGTGTTCCCCACAAGCTAGTTGAAGGACGGCTTTCACACACACTTATCTCTCAGAACTGAGCAAGTGAGGAGCCGTTCGTTCATTCTAGCCCACCAAGGGAACGGTTGTCACGAAGGACACTTTTTCTCTGCTTTCTCTAGTCGTTTCCTTTAGATGCCGGTTTTTGAAGTTTCCTGCAGTTTTCACTGTTTAAAACAGAGTTGGAGCTAGTTACCCCCTACCATATATAAGTAATGAATGGAGTTTGCAACTGAAAACGAAACTTTCGGTGTTCCTAACAAGCTAGGTGAAGGACGGCTTTCACCCCACCCCCACTTATCTCTCAGAACTAGCAAGTGGTAGAGACGTTTCGTTTCATCTAGCACCAAGGAGGAACGGGTTTGCCGGAGACACTTTTTCTCTACTTTCTCAGATCTGTTTCCTAGATGCTGTTTGAAGTTCCTGCAGTTTTCACTCGTAAAACCGAGTTGGAGCTAGTACCTCCCCAATATATATGTATGGATTGGTAGTTTGCAACTGAAAAGAAACTTTGTGTTCCCAACAGCTAGTTGAGGACGCTTTCACACACACTTATCTCTCAGAACTGAGCAAGTGGAGAGACGTTCGTTCATCTAGCACCAAGGGAACGGGTTGCAGGAGACACTTTTTCTCTGCTTCTCAGTCTGTTTCCTAGTGCCGGTTTGAAGTTCCTGCAGTTTTCACTGTAAAACCGAGTTGGAGCTAGTACCTCCCCATATATATGTATGGAATGGAGTTTGCAACTGAAAAGAAACTTTGTGTTCCCAACAAGCTAGGTGAAGGACGGCTTTCACACACACTTATCTCTCAGAACTGAGCAAGTGGAGAGACGTTCGTTCATCTAGCACCAAGGGAACGGGTTGCAGGAGACACTTTTTCTCTGCTTTCTCAGTCTGTTTCCTAGTGCCGGTTTGAAGTTCCTGCAGTTTTCACTGTAAAACCGAGTTGGAGCTAGTACCTCCCCATATATATGTATGGAATGGAGTTTGCAACTGAAAAGAAACTTTGTGTTCCCAACAAGCTAGGTGAAGGACGGCTTTCACACACACTTATCTCTCAGAACTGAGCAAGTGGAGAGACGTTCGTTCATCTAGCACCAAGGGAACGGGTTGCAGGAGACACTTTTTCTCTGCTTTCTCAGTCTGTTTCCTAGTGCCGGTTTGAAGTTCCTGCAGTTTTCACTGTAAAACCGAGTTGGAGCTAGTACCTCCCCATATATATGTATGGAATGGAGTTTGCAACTGAAAAGAAACTTTGTGTTCCCAACAAGCTAGGTGAAGGACGGCTTTCACACACACTTATCTCTCAGAACTGAGCAAGTGGAGAGACGTTCGTTCATCTAGCACCAAGGGAACGGGTTGCAGGAGACACTTTTTCTCTGCTTTCTCAGTCTGTTTCCTAGTGCCGGTTTGAAGTTCCTGCAGTTTTCACTGTAAAACCGAGTTGGAGCTAGTACCTCCCCATATATATGTATGGAATGGAGTTTGCAACTGAAAAGAAACTTTGTGTTCCCAACAAGCTAGGTGAAGGACGGCTTTCACACACACTTATCTCTCAGAACTGAGCAAGTGGAGAGACGTTCGTTCATCTAGCACCAAGGGAACGGGTTGCAGGAGACACTTTTTCTCTGCTTTCTCAGTCTGTTTCCTAGTGCCGGTTTGAAGTTCCTGCAGTTTTCACTGTAAAACCGAGTTGGAGCTAGTACCTCCCCATATATATGTATGGAATGGAGTTTGCAACTGAAAAGAAACTTTGTGTTCCCAACAAGCTAGGTGAAGGACGGCTTTCACACACACTTATCTCTCAGAACTGAGCAAGTGGAGAGACGTTCGTTCATCTAGCACCAAGGGAACGGGTTGCAGGAGACACTTTTTCTCTGCTTTCTCAGTCTGTTTCCTAGTGCCGGTTTGAAGTTCCTGCAGTTTTCACTGTAAAACCGAGTTGGAGCTAGTACCTCCCCATATATATGTATGGAATGGAGTTTGCAACTGAAAAGAAACTTTGTGTTCCCAACAAGCTAGGTGAAGGACGGCTTTCACACACACTTATCTCTCAGAACTGAGCAAGTGGAGAGACGTTCGTTCATCTAGCACCAAGGGAACGGGTTGCAGGAGACACTTTTTCTCTGCTTTCTCAGTCTGTTTCCTAGTGCCGGTTTGAAGTTCCTGCAGTTTTCACTGTAAAACCGAGTTGGAGCTAGTACCTCCCCATATATATGTATGGAATGGAGTTTGCAACTGAAAAGAAACTTTGTGTTCCCAACAAGCTAGGTGAAGGACGGCTTTCACACACACTTATCTCTCAGAACTGAGCAAGTGGAGAGACGTTCGTTCATCTAGCACCAAGGGAACGGGTTGCAGGAGACACTTTTTCTCTGCTTTCTCAGTCTGTTTCCTAGTGCCGGTTTGAAGTTCCTGCAGTTTTCACTGTAAAACCGAGTTGGAGCTAGTACCTCCCCATATATATGTATGGAATGGAGTTTGCAACTGAAAAGAAACTTTGTGTTCCCAACAAGCTAGGTGAAGGACGGCTTTCACACACACTTATCTCTCAGAACTGAGCAAGTGGAGAGACGTTCGTTCATCTAGCACCAAGGGAACGGGTTGCAGGAGACACTTTTTCTCTGCTTTCTCAGTCTGTTTCCTAGTGCCGGTTTGAAGTTCCTGCAGTTTTCACTGTAAAACCGAGTTGGAGCTAGTACCTCCCCATATATATGTATGGAATGGAGTTTGCAACTGAAAAGAAACTTTGTGTTCCCAACAAGCTAGGTGAAGGACGGCTTTCACACACACTTATCTCTCAGAACTGAGCAAGTGGAGAGACGTTCGTTCATCTAGCACCAAGGGAACGGGTTGCAGGAGACACTTTTTCTCTGCTTTCTCAGTCTGTTTCCTAGTGCCGGTTTGAAGTTCCTGCAGTTTTCACTGTAAAACCGAGTTGGAGCTAGTACCTCCCCATATATATGTATGGAATGGAGTTTGCAACTGAAAAGAAACTTTGTGTTCCCAACAAGCTAGGTGAAGGACGGCTTTCACACACACTTATCTCTCAGAACTGAGCAAGTGGAGAGACGTTCGTTCATCTAGCACCAAGGGAACGGGTTGCAGGAGACACTTTTTCTCTGCTTTCTCAGTCTGTTTCCTAGTGCCGGTTTGAAGTTCCTGCAGTTTTCACTGTAAAACCGAGTTGGAGCTAGTACCTCCCCATATATATGTATGGAATGGAGTTTGCAACTGAAAAGAAACTTTGTGTTCCCAACAAGCTAGGTGAAGGACGGCTTTCACACACACTTATCTCTCAGAACTGAGCAAGTGGAGAGACGTTCGTTCATCTAGCACCAAGGGAACGGGTTGCAGGAGACACTTTTTCTCTGCTTTCTCAGTCTGTTTCCTAGTGCCGGTTTGAAGTTCCTGCAGTTTTCACTGTAAAACCGAGTTGGAGCTAGTACCTCCCCATATATATGTATGGAATGGAGTTTGCAACTGAAAAGAAACTTTGTGTTCCCAACAAGCTAGGTGAAGGACGGCTTTCACACACACTTATCTCTCAGAACTGAGCAAGTGGAGAGACGTTCGTTCATCTAGCACCAAGGGAACGGGTTGCAGGAGACACTTTTTCTCTGCTTTCTCAGTCTGTTTCCTAGTGCCGGTTTGAAGTTCCTGCAGTTTTCACTGTAAAACCGAGTTGGAGCTAGTACCTCCCCATATATATGTATGGAATGGAGTTTGCAACTGAAAAGAAACTTTGTGTTCCCAACAAGCTAGGTGAAGGACGGCTTTCACACACACTTATCTCTCAGAACTGAGCAAGTGGAGAGACGTTCGTTCATCTAGCACCAAGGGAACGGGTTGCAGGAGACACTTTTTCTCTGCTTTCTCAGTCTGTTTCCTAGTGCCGGTTTGAAGTTCCTGCAGTTTTCACTGTAAAACCGAGTTGGAGCTAGTACCTCCCCATATATATGTATGGAATGGAGTTTGCAACTGAAAAGAAACTTTGTGTTCCCAACAAGCTAGGTGAAGGACGGCTTTCACACACACTTATCTCTCAGAACTGAGCAAGTGGAGAGACGTTCGTTCATCTAGCACCAAGGGAACGGGTTGCAGGAGACACTTTTTCTCTGCTTTCTCAGTCTGTTTCCTAGTGCCGGTTTGAAGTTCCTGCAGTTTTCACTGTAAAACCGAGTTGGAGCTAGTACCTCCCCATATATATGTATGGAATGGAGTTTGCAACTGAAAAGAAACTTTGTGTTCCCAACAAGCTAGGTGAAGGACGGCTTTCACACACACTTATCTCTCAGAACTGAGCAAGTGGAGAGACGTTCGTTCATCTAGCACCAAGGGAACGGGTTGCAGGAGACACTTTTTCTCTGCTTTCTCAGTCTGTTTCCTAGTGCCGGTTTGAAGTTCCTGCAGTTTTCACTGTAAAACCGAGTTGGAGCTAGTACCTCCCCATATATATGTATGGAATGGAGTTTGCAACTGAAAAGAAACTTTGTGTTCCCAACAAGCTAGGTGAAGGACGGCTTTCACACACACTTATCTCTCAGAACTGAGCAAGTGGAGAGACGTTCGTTCATCTAGCACCAAGGGAACGGGTTGCAGGAGACACTTTTTCTCTGCTTTCTCAGTCTGTTTCCTAGTGCCGGTTTGAAGTTCCTGCAGTTTTCACTGTAAAACCGAGTTGGAGCTAGTACCTCCCCATATATATGTATGGAATGGAGTTTGCAACTGAAAAGAAACTTTGTGTTCCCAACAAGCTAGGTGAAGGACGGCTTTCACACACACTTATCTCTCAGAACTGAGCAAGTGGAGAGACGTTCGTTCATCTAGCACCAAGGGAACGGGTTGCAGGAGACACTTTTTCTCTGCTTTCTCAGTCTGTTTCCTAGTGCCGGTTTGAAGTTCCTGCAGTTTTCACTGTAAAACCGAGTTGGAGTTAGTACCTCCCCATATATATGTATGGAATGGAGTTTGCAACTGAAAAGAAACTTTGTGTTCCCAACAAGCTAGGTGAAGGACGGCTTTCACACACACTTATCTCTCAGAACTGAGCAAGTGGAGAGACGTTCGTTCATCTAGCACCAAGGGAACGGGTTGCAGGAGACACTTTTTCTCTGCTTTCTCAGTCTGTTTCCTAGTGCCGGTTTGAAGTTCCTGCAGTTTTCACTGTAAAACCGAGTTGGAGCTAGTACCTCCCCATATATATGTATGGAATGGAGTTTGCAACTGAAAAGAAACTTTGTGTTCCCAACAAGCTAGGTGAAGGACGGCTTTCACACACACTTATCTCTCAGAACTGAGCAAGTGGAGAGACGTTCGTTCATCTAGCACCAAGGGAACGGGTTGCAGGAGACACTTTTTCTCTGCTTTCTCAGTCTGTTTCCTAGTGCCGGTTTGAAGTTCCTGCAGTTTTCACTGTAAAACCGAGTTGGAGCTAGTACCTCCCCATATATATGTATGGAATGGAGTTTGCAACTGAAAAGAAACTTTGTGTTCCCAACAAGCTAGGTGAAGGACGGCTTTCACACACACTTATCTCTCAGAACTGAGCAAGTGGAGAGACGTTCGTTCATCTAGCACCAAGGGAACGGGTTGCAGGAGACACTTTTTCTCTGCTTTCTCAGTCTGTTTCCTAGTGCCGGTTTGAAGTTCCTGCAGTTTTCACTGTAAAACCGAGTTGGAGCTAGTACCTCCCCATATATATGTATGGAATGGAGTTTGCAACTGAAAAGAAACTTTGTGTTCCCAACAAGCTAGGTGAAGGACGGCTTTCACACACACTTATCTCTCAGAACTGAGCAAGTGGAGAGACGTTCGTTCATCTAGCACCAAGGGAACGGGTTGCAGGAGACACTTTTTCTCTGCTTTCTCAGTCTGTTTCCTAGTGCCGGTTTGAAGTTCCTGCAGTTTTCACTGTAAAACCGAGTTGGAGCTAGTACCTCCCCATATATATGTATGGAATGGAGTTTGCAACTGAAAAGAAACTTTGTGTTCCCAACAAGCTAGGTGAAGGACGGCTTTCACACACACTTATCTCTCAGAACTGAGCAAGTGGAGAGACGTTCGTTCATCTAGCACCAAGGGAACGGGTTGCAGGAGACACTTTTTCTCTGCTTTCTCAGTCTGTTTCCTAGTGCCGGTTTGAAGTTCCTGCAGTTTTCACTGTAAAACCGAGTTGGAGCTAGTACCTCCCCATATATATGTATGGAATGGAGTTTGCAACTGAAAAGAAACTTTGTGTTCCCAACAAGCTAGGTGAAGGACGGCTTTCACACACACTTATCTCTCAGAACTGAGCAAGTGGAGAGACGTTCGTTCATCTAGCACCAAGGGAACGGGTTGCAGGAGACACTTTTTCTCTGCTTTCTCAGTCTGTTTCCTAGTGCCGGTTTGAAGTTCCTGCAGTTTTCACTGTAAAACCGAGTTGGAGCTAGTACCTCCCCATATATATGTATGGAATGGAGTTTGCAACTGAAAAGAAACTTTGTGTTCCCAACAAGCTAGGTGAAGGACGGCTTTCACACACACTTATCTCTCAGAACTGAGCAAGTGGAGAGACGTTCGTTCATCTAGCACCAAGGGAACGGGTTGCAGGAGACACTTTTTCTCTGCTTTCTCAGTCTGTTTCCTAGTGCCGGTTTGAAGTTCCTGCAGTTTTCACTGTAAAACCGAGTTGGAGCTAGTACCTCCCCATATATATGTATGGAATGGAGTTTGCAACTGAAAAGAAACTTTGTGTTCCCAACAAGCTAGGTGAAGGACGGCTTTCACACACACTTATCTCTCAGAACTGAGCAAGTGGAGAGACGTTCGTTCATCTAGCACCAAGGGAACGGGTTGCAGGAGACACTTTTTCTCTGCTTTCTCAGTCTGTTTCCTAGTGCCGGTTTGAAGTTCCTGCAGTTTTCACTGTAAAACCGAGTTGGAGCTAGTACCTCCCCATATATATGTATGGAATGGAGTTTGCAACTGAAAAGAAACTTTGTGTTCCCAACAAGCTAGGTGAAGGACGGCTTTCACACACACTTATCTCTCAGAACTGAGCAAGTGGAGAGACGTTCGTTCATCTAGCACCAAGGGAACGGGTTGCAGGAGACACTTTTTCTCTGCTTTCTCAGTCTGTTTCCTAGTGCCGGTTTGAAGTTCCTGCAGTTTTCACTGTAAAACCGAGTTGGAGCTAGTACCTCCCCATATATATGTATGGAATGGAGTTTGCAACTGAAAAGAAACTTTGTGTTCCCAACAAGCTAGGTGAAGGACGGCTTTCACACACACTTATCTCTCAGAACTGAGCAAGTGGAGAGACGTTCGTTCATCTAGCACCAAGGGAACGGGTTGCAGGAGACACTTTTTCTCTGCTTTCTCAGTCTGTTTCCTAGTGCCGGTTTGAAGTTCCTGCAGTTTTCACTGTAAAACCGAGTTGGAGCTAGTACCTCCCCATATATATGTATGGAATGGAGTTTGCAACTGAAAAGAAACTTTGTGTTCCCAACAAGCTAGGTGAAGGACGGCTTTCACACACACTTATCTCTCAGAACTGAGCAAGTGGAGAGACGTTCGTTCATCTAGCACCAAGGGAACGGGTTGCAGGAGACACTTTTTCTCTGCTTTCTCAGTCTGTTTCCTAGTGCCGGTTTGAAGTTCCTGCAGTTTTCACTGTAAAACCGAGTTGGAGCTAGTACCTCCCCATATATATGTATGGAATGGAGTTTGCAACTGAAAAGAAACTTTGTGTTCCCAACAAGCTAGGTGAAGGACGGCTTTCACACACACTTATCTCTCAGAACTGAGCAAGTGGAGAGACGTTCGTTCATCTAGCACCAAGGGAACGGGTTGCAGGAGACACTTTTTCTCTGCTTTCTCAGTCTGTTTCCTAGTGCCGGTTTGAAGTTCCTGCAGTTTTCACTGTAAAACCGAGTTGGAGCTAGTACCTCCCCATATATATGTATGGAATGGAGTTTGCAACTGAAAAGAAACTTTGTGTTCCCAACAAGCTAGGTGAAGGACGGCTTTCACACACACTTATCTCTCAGAACTGAGCAAGTGGAGAGACGTTCGTTCATCTAGCACCAAGGGAACGGGTTGCAGGAGACACTTTTTCTCTGCTTTCTCAGTCTGTTTCCTAGTGCCGGTTTGAAGTTCCTGCAGTTTTCACTGTAAAACCGAGTTGGAGCTAGTACCTCCCCATATATATGTATGGAATGGAGTTTGCAACTGAAAAGAAACTTTGTGTTCCCAACAAGCTAGGTGAAGGACGGCTTTCACACACACTTATCTCTCAGAACTGAGCAAGTGGAGAGACGTTCGTTCATCTAGCACCAAGGGAACGGGTTGCAGGAGACACTTTTTCTCTGCTTTCTCAGTCTGTTTCCTAGTGCCGGTTTGAAGTTCCTGCAGTTTTCACTGTAAAACCGAGTTGGAGCTAGTACCTCCCCATATATATGTATGGAATGGAGTTTGCAACTGAAAAGAAACTTTGTGTTCCCAACAAGCTAGGTGAAGGACGGCTTTCACACACACTTATCTCTCAGAACTGAGCAAGTGGAGAGACGTTCGTTCATCTAGCACCAAGGGAACGGGTTGCAGGAGACACTTTTTCTCTGCTTTCTCAGTCTGTTTCCTAGTGCCGGTTTGAAGTTCCTGCAGTTTTCACTGTAAAACCGAGTTGGAGCTAGTACCTCCCCATATATATGTATGGAATGGAGTTTGCAACTGAAAAGAAACTTTGTGTTCCCAACAAGCTAGGTGAAGGACGGCTTTCACACACACTTATCTCTCAGAACTGAGCAAGTGGAGAGACGTTCGTTCATCTAGCACCAAGGGAACGGGTTGCAGGAGACACTTTTTCTCTGCTTTCTCAGTCTGTTTCCTAGTGCCGGTTTGAAGTTCCTGCAGTTTTCACTGTAAAACCGAGTTGGAGCTAGTACCTCCCCATATATATGTATGGAATGGAGTTTGCAACTGAAAAGAAACTTTGTGTTCCCAACAAGCTAGGTGAAGGACGGCTTTCACACACACTTATCTCTCAGAACTGAGCAAGTGGAGAGACGTTCGTTCATCTAGCACCAAGGGAACGGGTTGCAGGAGACACTTTTTCTCTGCTTTCTCAGTCTGTTTCCTAGTGCCGGTTTGAAGTTCCTGCAGTTTTCACTGTAAAACCGAGTTGGAGCTAGTACCTCCCCATATATATGTATGGAATGGAGTTTGCAACTGAAAAGAAACTTTGTGTTCCCAACAAGCTAGGTGAAGGACGGCTTTCACACACACTTATCTCTCAGAACTGAGCAAGTGGAGAGACGTTCGTTCATCTAGCACCAAGGGAACGGGTTGCAGGAGACACTTTTTCTCTGCTTTCTCAGTCTGTTTCCTAGTGCCGGTTTGAAGTTCCTGCAGTTTTCACTGTAAAACCGAGTTGGAGCTAGTACCTCCCCATATATATGTATGGAATGGAGTTTGCAACTGAAAAGAAACTTTGTGTTCCCAACAAGCTAGGTGAAGGACGGCTTTCACACACACTTATCTCTCAGAACTGAGCAAGTGGAGAGACGTTCGTTCATCTAGCACCAAGGGAACGGGTTGCAGGAGACACTTTTTCTCTGCTTTCTCAGTCTGTTTCCTAGTGCCGGTTTGAAGTTCCTGCAGTTTTCACTGTAAAACCGAGTTGGAGCTAGTACCTCCCCATATATATGTATGGAATGGAGTTTGCAACTGAAAAGAAACTTTGTGTTCCCAACAAGCTAGGTGAAGTATGGTTTTCACACACACATTTCTCTCGGAACTGAGAAAGTGGAGAGACGTTCGTTCATCTAGCACCAAGGGAACGGGTTGCAGGAGACACTTTTTCTCTAATTTCTCAGTCTGTTTCCTAGTGCCGGTTTGAAGTTCCTGCAGTTTTCACTGTAAAATAGAGTTGGAGCTAGTACCTCAACATATATATGTATGAATTGGAGTTTGCAACTTAAAACAAACTTTGTGTTCCCCACAAGCTATTTGAAGGACGGCTTTCACACACAATTTTCTCTCAGAACTGAGCAAGTGGAGAGACTTTCGTTCATCTACCACCAAGGGAACGGGTTGCAGGAGACACTTTTTCTCTGCTTTCTCAGTCTGTTTCCTAGTGCCGGTTTGAAGTTCCTGCAGTTTTCACTGTAAAACCGAGTTGGAGCTTGTA
>NW_022588763.1:0-10364 GCF_009834535.1 Camelus ferus | reverse complement strand
GAAGGAGATAGTGGCGTGTTCGGGTGTGCGTGTGTGGTTCTTTCTGTCTGACTATGTATGTATTTGTCTACCTATAAAATGTATGAGGAAGAGAAGATTAGATTTATGGCTGTTGCTAAATGCAGGAAGAGGCTAGTGTGTCTGTGTATTTATATGTCTGTCTGTGTGTCTAATGGAGGAAGCCTCCCAGTACTAGACCCACTTGGAGGGATGCCAGTTGTCACCCTGAAGCAGCAGAGGGCACCCCCATTGCAGGCTGAGGGGGACACTGCATGGAAATCCACAGGCGTGCCTTGGCAGCCAGCGAACCCGCTTCAGCTGTCTATATGTAGCCGCCACCGCCCCGCCCTGACCCGCCCCGTTACCACCCCGCACCCGCCTACCGGGAGCCAGAAAACACAGAGATGTGCACTTCGTGTACCTCAGATAGCAGAGACCGAAGCCAGGACCGGCCAAGGAAGAGATTGGAGCAAATACACGGGCTCGGTGGGTCAGCCACGACTCCTCAATGCATCCCCTGACCACACCGCACCGCCTCAGGGGCGCAGGCTGACCTGGAAGCATGTATACAATGTACCTGGGGAAGGAAAGGCCCCCCCCACGCCCAGAACAGGCCCTTGTGGAGATGGGAGCAAACTGATCGGCTCACCGGAGGCAGTCCGCTCCCCGTGACATCCCTTTCCCCTGAACTCCTCACCAGCATCCCAGGACCCATGCTGAAAAAGAGACTTAAATCCCGCATACCTGGTGTAGCAGAGGTCGCCCGAGGCCAGGAGAGGGAGAGATGGGAGGAAAAATGACCAACTCGCCGTGGCATCCCCCTTTACTTGCTGTGCCGCCTCCGCCTATGCTGGCGACCTCTACCCCTGAACTCACCACGCCCCTCCCTGGAGCAGGTTGATGGCAAAGACTTAAATGCGGAGAACATGGGGGTGCGGAGGCCGTCCCCAGGCAAGGCAGCTTGGGATATGGGAGAATATCCTCGGGCTCTCGAGGGGCACCCTAGTCCCCTTTCGCAGCCACCAAAACCCGGGTCCAGACCGCAACCCTGCCTGAAGTGTGTCTGGCTATCTGACAGCCTGCCTGACTGCCTATCTATTGGAGGGTGGGATAGGCTAGAGTATGTGTGTGTCTGTCTGTTTATCTAACGGAGGTGAGAGGGCCACTATTATGTCTCTCTCTTGGCCCGTAGAACTATCTACGTGTATAACTATGTACCTAACTACCTTCCTACCTATCTATGTATCTATGTATCTATCTATCTATCCATCTATCTATCTATCTTTCTATCTATCTATCAATCTATCTTTCTATCTTCTTATCTACCTACAGGAGGCATAACCTGCAGGCCTAGTGTGTCATTTTATTTGTCTCTCTGTTGCGGAAGAGGTTTGTGTGTTTATGATACCTATCTACCTAATTTCAGGAAGAGGAGGAGACTAGTGTGTGTGTGTGTGTGTGTGTGCGTGTGTTGTTCTTTCTGCCTGACTATAAATGTATATGTGTACCTATATAATGTATGAGGAGGAGGAGGTTAGGATTTATGGCTGTTGCTAAATGGAGGAAGAGGCTAGTGTGTCTGCCTATTTATATGTCTGTCTGTCTGTCTAATGGAGGAAGCTGCACACTACTCGACCCACCTGGAGGGATGTCACTTGCCACCCTGAAGCAGCCGAGGGCGCCCCCATTGCAGGCATGAGGGGCAGACACTGGATGGAAATCCACAGGAGTGCCTTGGCAGCCTGCGAACCCCCTCTTCCGCCCTCTGTGTAGCCGCCCGGCCTGCCCTTCCCCGCCCCGAGACCACCCGCACCCGCCTACCGGGAGCCAGAAAACACAGAGATGTGCACTTCGTGTTACCTCAGATAGCAGAGACCGAAGCCAGGACCGGCCAAGGAAGAGATTGGAGCAAATACACGGGCTCGGTGGGTCAGCCACGACTCCCCAGTGCAGACCGTGACAGCACCGCACAGTTTCAGGGGCGCAGGCTGACCTGCAAACATGCATACAATGAACCTGGGGAAGGACAGGCCCCCGACCCCCAGACCAAGCCCTTGTGGGGATGGGTTCAAAATTCTCGGCTCAACGGAGGGTGTCTGCTCCCCGCGATATCCCTGTCCCCTGAACTCACCTCACCATCATTCCACGACCTTGCTGAAAATGAGACTGAAATCCCGCATACCTGGTGTAGCAGAGGCCGCCCCGAGGCCAGGAGAGGAGAGATGGGAGGAAAATGACCAACTCGCCTTGGCATCCCCCTTTACTGCTGTGCCACCTCCTCCTATGCTGCTGACCTCTTCCCCTGACCTCACCACGCTCCTCCCTGGAGCAGGCTGATCTCAAAGCCTTAAATGCGGTGAACCTGGGGGAGCGGAGGCCGCCCCCAGTCAAGGCAGCCTGGGACAAGGGAAAAAATCCTCTGGCTCGCGAGGGGAACACTTGTCCTCTGTCGCAGCCGCCAAACCTCGTGTCCGGAAAGCACCATGCCTGTAGTTTGTCTCTCTGTCTGACAGCCTGCCTGACTGCCTCTCTATTGGAGGATGGCAGAGGCTACACTATGTGTGTGTCTGTCTGTTTATCTAACAGAGGAGGAGGCCACTATTATGTCTCTTTTTTGGCCCGCAGAACTATCTAACTATTATCTATGTACAGAACTATCTACCTACCTAACTATCTATGTTTCTATCTATCAATCTATCTTTCAATCTATCTTCTTATCTACCTACAGGAGGCATAGCAGCAGGCTAGTGTGTCTTTTTATTAGTCTGTCTGTTGCAGGACGAGTTTTGTTTGTCTATGTACCTATCTAGCTGTTTCAGGAAGAGGAGGAGAGTTTTGTGTGTGTGTTTGTGCGAGTGTTGCTCTTTCTGCCTGATTATAAATGTATATGTGTACCTATATAATGTATGAGGAAGAGAAGATTAGATTTATGGCTGTTGCTAAATGCAGGAAGAGGCTAGTGTGTCTGTGTATTTATATGTCTGTCTGTGTGTCTAATGGAGGAAGCTTCCCAGTACTCGACCCACCTGGAGGGATGCCAGTTGTCACCCTGAAGCAGCAGAGGGCACCACCATTGCAGGCTGAGGGGGACACTGGATGGAAATCCACAGACGTGCCTTGGCAGCCAGCGAACCCGCTTCAGCTGTCTATGTAGCCGCCACCGCCCCGCCCCTGACCCGCCCCGTTACCACCCCGCACCCGCCTACCGGGAGCCAGAAAACACAGAGATGTGCAACTTCGTGTACCTCAGATAGCAGAGACCGAAGCCAGGACCGGCCAAGGAAGAGATTGGAGCAAATACACGGACTCGGTGGGTCAGCCACGACTCCTCAATGGCAGCCCCTGACAGCACCGCACCGCCTCAGGGGCGCAGGCTGACCTGGAAACATGTATACAATGTACCTGGGGAAGGAAAGGCCCCCCCACGCCCAGACCAGGCCCTTGTGGAGATGGGAGCAAACTGATCGGCTCACCCGAGGCAGTCCGCTCCCCGGGACATCCCTTTCCCCTGAACTCACCTCACCAGCATCCCAGGATCATGCTGAAAAAGAGACTTAAATCCCGCATACCTGGTGTAGCAGAGGTCGCCCCGAGGCCAGGAGAGGGAGAGATGGGAGGAAAATGACCAACTCGCCGTGGCATCCCCCTTACTTGCTGTGCCGCCTCCGCCTATGCTGGCGACCTCTACCCCTGAACTCACCACGCCCCTCCCTGGAGCAGGTTGATGGAAGACTTAAATGCGGAGAACATGGGGGTGCGGAGGCCGTCCCCAGGCAAGGCAGCTTGGGATATGGGAGAATCCTCAGGGCTCTCGAGGGGCACCCTAGTCCCCTTTCGCAGCCACAAAACCCGGGTCCAGACCGCACCCTGCCTGAAGTGTGTCTGGGCTGTCTGACAGCCTGCCTGACTGCCTATTCTATTGGGGGTGGGATAGGCTAGAGTATGTGTGTGTCTGTCTGTTTATGTAACGGAGGAGGAGGCCACTATTATGTCTCTCTCTTGGCCCGCAGAACTATCTACGTGTATAAATATGTACCTAACTACCTTCCTACCTATCTATGTATCTATGTATCTATCTATCTATCCATCTATCTATCTATCTTTCTATCTATCTATCAATCTATCTTTCTATCTTCTTATCTACCTACAGGAGGCATACCTGCAGGCTAGTGTGTCATTTTATTTGTCTCTCTGTTGCAGGAAGAGGTTTGTGTGTTTATGTACCTATCTACCTATTTCAGGAAGAGGAGGAGACTAGTGTGTGTGTGTGTGTGTGTGCGTGTGTTGTTCTTTCTGCCTGACTATAAATGTATATGTGTACCTATATAATGTATGAGGAGGAGGAGGTTAGGATTTATGGCTGTTGCTAAATGGAGGAAGAGGCTAGTGTGTCTGCCTATTATATGTCTGTCTGTCTGTCTAATGGAGGAAGCCGCACAGTTACTCCGACCCACCTGGAGGGATGTCACTTGCCACCCCTGAAGCAGCCGAGGGCGCCCCCATTGCAGGCTGAGGGGGACACTGGATGGAAATCCACAGGAGTGCCTTGGCAGTCTGCGAACCCCTCTTCCGCCCTCTGTGTAGCCGCCACGGCCTGCCCTTCCCCGCCCCGAGACCACCCCGCACCCGCCTACCGGGAGCCAGAAAACACAGAGATGTGCACTTCGTGTACCTCAGATAGCAGAGACCGAAGCCAGGACCGGCCAAGGAAGAGATTGGAGCAAATACACGGGCTCGGTGGGTCAGCCACGACTCCCCAGTGCAGCCCCTGACCGCACCGCACCGCATCGCCTCAGGGGCGCAGGCTGACCTGCAAACATGCATACAATGAACCTGGCGAAGGAGAGGCCCCCAAACCCCAGACCAAGCCCTTGTGGGGATGGGTTCAAAATTCTCGGCTCAACGGAGGGGTGTCTTGCTCCCCGCGATATCCCTGTCCCCTGAACTCAACTCACCAATCTCCACGACCTTGCTGAAAAGAGACTTAAATCAAATCCCCATACCTGGTGTAGCAGAGGTCGCCCCGAGGCAGGAGAGGAGAGATGGGAGGAAATGACCAACTCGCCGTGCATCCCCCTTTACTGCTGTGCCGCCTCCGCTATGCTGGCGACCTCTACCCCTGAACTCACCACGCCCCTCCCTGGAGCAGGTTGATGGCAAGACTTAAATGCGGAGAACATGGGGGTGCGGAGGCCGTCCCCAGGCAAGGCAGCTTGGGATGGGGAGAATATCCTCGGGCTCTCGAGGTGCACCCTAGTCCCCTTTCGCAGCCCCAAAACCCGGGTCCAGACCGCACCTGCTTGAAGTGTGTCTGGCTGTCTGACAGCCTGCTGACTGCCTATCTATTGGAGGGTGGATAGGCTAGAGTATGTGTGTGTCTGTCTGTTTATGTAACGGAGGAGGAGGCCACTATATGTCTCTCTCTTGGCCCGCAGAACTATCTAACTATATATCTATGTACAGAACTATCTACCTACCTAACTATCTATGTTTCTATCTATCAATCTATCTTTCAATCTATCTATCTTATCTACCTACAGGAGGCATAGCAGCAGGCTAGTGTTGTCTTTTTTATTAGTCTGTCTGTTGCAGGACGAGTTTTGTTTGTCTATGTACCTATCTAGCTGTTCAGGAAGAGGAGGAGAGTTTTGTGTGTGTGTTTGTGCGAGTGTTGCTCTTCTTCTGCCTGATTATAAAATGTATATGTGTACCTATATATGTATGAGGAAGAGAAGATTAGATTTATGGCTGTTGCCTAAATGCAGGAAGAGGCTAGTGTGTCTGTGTATTTATATGTCTGTCTGTGTGTCTAATGGAGGAGGAAGCTTCCCAGTACTCGACCCACCTGGAGGGATGCCAGTGTCACCCTGAAGCAGCAGAGGGCACCACCATTGCAGGCTGAGGGGGACACTGGATGGAAGAAATCCACAGACGTTGCCTTGGCAGCCAGCGAACCCGCTTCAGCTTGTCTATGTAGCCGCCACCGCCCCGCCCCTGACCCGCCCCGTTACCACCCCGCACCCGCCTACCGGGAGCCAGAAAACACAGAGATGTGCACTTCGTGTACCTCAGATAGCAGAGACCGAAGCCAGGACCGGCCAAGGAAGAGATTGGAGCAAATACACGGACTCGGTGGGTCAGCCACGACTCCTCAATGCAGCCCCTGACAGCACCGCACCGCCTCAGGGGCGCAGGCTGACCTGGAAACATGTATACAATGTACCTGGGGAAGGAAAGGCCCCCCCACGCCCAGACCAGGCCCTTGTGGAGATGGGAGCAAACTGATCGGCTCACCCGAGGCAGTCCGCTCCCCGGGACATCCCTTTCCCCTGAACTCACCTCACCAGCATCCCAGGACCATGCTGAAAAAGAGACTTAAATCCCGCATACCTGGTGTGTAGCAGAGGTCGCCCCGAGGCCAGGAGAGGGAGAGAGGGGAAGGAAAATGACCAACTCGCCGGGCATTCCCCCTTTACTCGGCTGTGCCGCCTCCGCCTATGCTGGCGACCCTACCCCTGAACTCACCACGCCCCTCCCTGGAGCAGGTTGATGGCAAAGACTTAAATCGGAGAACTGGGGGTGCGGAGGCCCGTCCCCAGGCAAGGCACAGCTTGGGATATGGTGAAGAATATCCTCGGGCTCTCGAGGGGCACCCTAGTCCCCTTTCGCAGCCACCAAAACCCGGGTCCAGACCGCACCCTGCCTGAAGTGTGTCTGGCTGTCTGACAGCCTGCTGACTGCCTATCTATTGGAGGGGTGGATAGGCTAAGAGTATGTGTGTGTCTGTCTGTTTATGTAACGGAGGAGGAGGCCACTATTATGTCTCTCTCTTGGCCCGCAGAACTATCTACGTGTATAAATATGTACCTAACTACCTTCCCTACCTATCTATGTATCTATGTATCTATCTATCTATCCATCTATCTATCTATCTTTCTATCTATCTATCAATCTATCTTTCTATCTTCTTATCTACCTACAGGAGGCATACCTGCGGCTAGTGTGTCATTTTATTTGTTCTCTCTGTTGCAGGAAGAGGGTTTGTTGTGTTTATGTACCTATCTACCTATTTCAGGAAGAGGAGGAGACTAGTGTGTGTGTGTGTGTGTGGTGCGGTGTGTTGTTCTTTCTGCCTGACTATAAATGTATATGTGTACCTATATAATGTATGAGGAGGAGGAGGTTAGGATTTATGGCTGTTGCTAAATGGAGGAAGAGGGCTAGTGTGTCTGCCTATTTATATGTCTGTCTGTCTGTCTAATGGAGGAAGCCGCACAGTACTCGACCCACCTGGAGGGATGTCACTTGCCACCCTGAAGCAGCCGAGGGCGCCCCCATTGCAGGCTGAGGGGGACACTGGATGGAAATCCACAGGAGTGCCTTGGCAGTCTGCGAACCCCTTTCCCCTCTGTGTAGCCGCCACGGCCTGCCCTTCCCGCCCCGAGACCACCCCGCACCCGCCTACCGGGAGCCAGAAAACACAAAGATGTGCACTTCGTGTACCTCAGATAGCAGAGACCGAAGCCAGGACCGGCCAAGGAAGAGATTGGAGCAAATACACGGGCTCGGGGGTCAGCCACGACTCCCCAGTGCAGCCCCTGACCGCACCGCACCGCATCGCCTCAGGGGCGCAGGCTGACCTGCAAACATGCATACAATGAACCTGGCGAAGGAGAGGCCCCCAAACCCCAGACCAACACCTTGTGGAGATGGGAGCAAACTGATCGGCTCACCCGAGGCGTCCGCTCCCGCGACATCCCTGTCCATGAACTCACCCACCAGCATCCCAGGACCATACTGAGAAGGAGACTTAAATCCCGCAAACCTGGGCTAGCAGGGCCGCCCCGAGGACAGGAGAGGGGGAGATGGGAGGAAAATGACCAACTCGCCTTGGCATCCCCCTTTACTGCTGTGCCACCTCCTCCTATGCTGCTGACCTCTTCCCCTGACCTCACCACGCCCCTCCCTGAGCAGGCTGATCTCAAAGCCTTAAATGCGGTGAACCTGGGGGAGCGGAGGCCGCCCCCAGTCAAGGCAGCCTGGGACAAGGGAAAAAATCCTCTGGCTCGCGAGGGGATCACTTGTCCTCTGTCGCAGCCGCCAAACCTCATGTCCGGAAAGCACCATGCCTGTAGTTTGTCTCTCTGTCTGACAGCCTGCCTGACTGCCTCTCTATTGGAGGATGGCAGAGGCTACACTATGTGTGTGTCTGTCTGTTTATCTAACAGAGGAGGGATGGCCACTATTATGTCTCTTTTTTGGCCCGCAGAACTATCTAACTATATATCTATGTACCGAACTATCTACCTACCTAACTATCTATGTTTCTATCTATCAATCTATCTTTCAATCTATCTTCTTATCTACCTACAGGAGGCATAGCAGCAGGCTAGTGTGTCTTTTTATTAGTCTGTCTGTTGCAGGACGAGTTTTGTTTGTCTATGTACCTATCTAGCTGTTTCAGGAAGAGGAGGAGAGTTTTGTGTGTGTGTTTGTGCGAGTGTTGCTCTTTCTGCCTGATTATAAATGTATATGTGTACCTATATAATGTATGAGGAGGAGGAGGTTAGGATTTATGGCTGTTGCTAAATGGAGGAAGAGGCTAGTGTGTCTGCCTATTTATATGTCTGTCTGTCTGTCTAATGGAGGAAGCTGCACACTACTCGACCCACCTGGAGGGATGTCACTTGCCACCCTGAAGCAGCCGAGGGCGCCCCCATTGCAGGCTGAGGGGGACACTGGATGGAAATCCACAGGAGTGCCTTGGCAGCCTGCGAACCCCTCTTCCGCCCTCTGTGTAGCCGCCACGGCCTGCCCTTCCCCGCCCCGAGACCACCCCGCACCCGCCTACCGGGAGCCAGAAAACACAGAGATGTGCACTTCGTGTACCTCAGATAGCAGAGACCGAAGCCAGGACCGGCCAAGGAAGAGATTGGAGCAAATACACGGGCTCGGTGGGTCAGCCACGACTCCCCAGTGCAGACCGTGACAGCACCGCACAGTTTCAGGGGCGCAGGCTGACCTGCAAACATGCATACAATGAACCTGGGGAAGGAAGGCCCCCGACCCCAGACCAACCTTGTGGGGATGGGTTCAAAATTCTCGGCTCAACGGGTGTCTGATCCCCGCGATATCCCTGTCCCTGAACTCATCACCATCATTCCACGACCTGCTGAAAATGAGACTGAAATCCCGCAACCTGGCTAGCAGAGGCCGCCCCGAGGCCAGGAGAGGGAGAGATGGGAGGAAATGACCAACTCGCCTTGGCATCCCCCTTTACTGCTGTGCCACTCCTCCTGCTGCTGACCTCTTCCCCTGACCTCACCACGCCCTCCCTGAGCAGGCTGATCTCAAGCCTTAAATGCGGTGAACCTGGGGGAGCGGAGGCGCCCCAGTCAAGGCAGCCTGGGACAAGGGAAAAAATCCTCTGGCTCGCGAGGGGAACCTGTCCCTGTCGCAGCCGCCAAACCTCGTGTCCGGAAAGCACCATGCCTGTAGTTTGTCTCTCTGTCTGACAGCCTGCCTGACTGCCTCTCTATTGGAGGATGGCAGAGGCTACACTATGTGTGTGTCTGTCTGTTTATCTAACAGAGGAGGAGGCACTATTATGTCTTTTTTGGCCCGCAGACTATCTAACTATATATCTATGTACGAACTATCTACCTACCTAACTATCTATGTTTCTATCTATCAATCTATCTTTCAATCTATCTTCTTATCTACCTACAGGAGGCATAGCAGCAGGCTGTGTCTTTTATTAGTCTGTCTGTTGCAGGACGAGTTTTGTTTGTCTATGTACCTATCTAGCTGTTTCAGGAAGAGGAGGAGATTTGTGTGTGTGTTGTGCGAGTGTTGCTCTTTCTGCCTGATTATAAATGTATATGTGTACCTATATAATGTATGAGGAAGAGAAGATTAGATTTATGGCTGTTGCTAAATGCAGGAAGAGGCTAGTGTGTCTGTGTATTTATATGTCTGTCTGTGTGTCTAATGGAGGAAGCTTCCCAGTACTCGACCCACCTGGAGGGATGCCAGTTGTCACCCTGAAGCAGCAGAGGGCACCCCATTGCAGGCTGAGGGGGACACTGGATGGAAATCCACAGGCGTGCCTTGGCAGCCAGCGAACCCGCTTCAGCTGTCTATGTAGCCGCCACCGCCCCGCCCCTGACCCGCCCCGTTACCACCCCGCACCCGCCTACCGGGAGCCAGAAAACACAGAGATGTGCACTTCGTGTACCTCAGATAGCAGAGACCGAAGCCAGGACCGGCCAAGGAAGAGATTGGAGCAAATACACGGACTCGGTGGGTCAGCCACGACTCCTCAATGCAGCCCCTGACGCACCGCACCGCCTCAGGGGCGCAGG
>NW_022588762.1:0-10368 GCF_009834535.1 Camelus ferus | reverse complement strand
AAAAGGGAACGGGTTGCAAGAGAAACTTTTACTGTGGTTTCTCAGTGTGTTTCCTAGTGCCGGTTTGAAGTTCCTGCAGTTTTCACTGTAAAACGGAGTTGGAGCTACTACCTTCCCATATATGTATGGAGTGGAGTTGGAAACTGAAAAGAAACTTTGTGTTCCCAACAAGCTAGTTGAAGGGCTTCTTTCACAACACTTATCTCTGAAAATTGAGCATGTGGAGAGACGTTCGTTCATCTAGAACAAAGGGAACGGTTTGCAGGAGAAACATTTACTCTGGTTTCTCAGTCTGTTTCCTAGTGCCGTTTTGAAGTTCCTGCAGTTTTCACTGTAAAACCGAGTTGGCTAGTACCTTCCCATATATATGTATGGATTGGAGTTGGAAACTGAAAAGAAACTTTGTGTTCCGAACAAGCTAGTTGAAGGACGGCTTTCACACACACTTATCTCTCAAAACTGAGCATGTGGGGAGACGTTCGTTCATCTAGCACAATTGAAACGGGGTGCAGGAGAAAGTTTTTCTATGGTTTCTCAGTCTGTTTCCTAGTGCCGGTTTGAAGTTCCTGCAGTTTTCACTGTAAAACCGAGTTGGAGCTAGTACCTTCCCATATATGTATGGAGTGGAGTTGGAAACTGAAAAGAACTGTGTTCCTAACAAGCTAGTTGAAGGACGGCTTTCACACACACTTATCTCTCAAAACTGAGCATGTGGAGAGACTTTCGTTCATCTAAAGCAAAGGGAACAGGATGCAGGAGAAACTTTTACTCTGGTTTCTCAGTCTGTTTCCTAGTGCCGGTTGGAAGTTCCTGCAGTTTTCACTGTAAAACCGAGTTGGAGCTAGTACCTTCCCATATATATGTATGGAGTGGAGTTGGAAACTGAAAAGAAACTTTGTGTTCCCAACAAGCTAGTTGAAGGAATTCTTTCACACACAATTATCTCTCAAAATTGAGCATGTGGAGAGACGTTCGTTCATCTAGCACAAAGGGAACGGGTTGCAGGAGAAACATTTACTCTGGTTTCTCAGTCTGTTTCCTAGTGCCGGTTTGAAGTTCCTGCAGTTTTCACAGTAAAACCGAGTTGGAGCTAGTACCTTCCCATATATATGTATGGAGTGGAGTTGGAAATTGAAAAGAAACTCTGTGTTCCCAACAAGCTAGTTGAAGGACTTCTTTCACACACACTTATCTCTCAAAACTGAGCATATGGATAGACGTTCGTTCATCTAGCACAATTGGAACGGGGTGCAGGAGAAACTTTTACTCTGGTTTCTCAGTCTGTTTCCTAGTGCCGGTTTGAGGTTCCTGCAGTTTTCACTGTAAAACGGAGTTGGAGCTAGTACCTTATCATATATATGTATGGAGTGGAGTTGGAAACTGAAAAGAAACTTTGTGTTCCCAACAAGCTGTTGAAGGGCTTCTTTCACACACACTTATCTCTCAAAATTGAGCATGTGGAGAGACTTTCACTCATCTAGAACAAAGAGAACGGTTTGCAGGAGAAACTTTTACTCTGATTTCTCAGTCTGTTTCCTAGTGCCGGTTTGAAATTCCTGCCATTTTCACTGTAAAACGGAGTTGGAGCAAGTACCTTCCAATATATGTATGGAGTGGAGTTGGAAACTTGAAAGAAACTTTGTGTTCCCAACAAGCTAGTTGAAGGACGGCTTTAACACACACTTATCTCTCAAAACTGAGCATGTGGAGAGACGTTCGTTCATCTAGCACAAAGGGAACTGGTTGCAGGAGAAACTTTTACTCCGGTTTCTCAGACTGTTTCCTAGTGCCGGTTTGATGTTCCTGCAGTTTTCACTGTAAAACCGTGTAGGAGCTAGTAACTTCCCATATATATGTTTGGAGTGGTGTTGGAAAATGAAAAGAAACTTTGTATTCCCAACAAGCTATTTGAAGGATGGCTTTCACACGCACAAATTTCTCAAAACAGCATGTGGAGAGACGTTCGTTCCTCAAGCACAAAGGGAACGGTTTGCAGGAAAAATTTTACTGTGGTTTGTCAGTCTGTTTCCTAGTGCCGCTTTGATGTTCATGCAGTTTTCAATGTAAAACCGAGTTGGAGCTTGTACCTTCCCATAATATTTATGGATTGGTGTTGGAAACTGAAAAGAAACTTTGTGTTCCCAAAAAGCTGGTTGAAGGACGGCTTTCACACACACTTATCTCTCAAACCTGAGCATGTGGAGAGACGTTCGTTCATCTAGCCCAATTGGAACGGGTTGCAGGAGAAACTTTTACTCTGGTTTCTCAGTCTGTTTCCTAGTGCCGGTTTGAAGTTCCTGCAGTTTTCACTGTAAAACGGAGTTGGAGCTAGTACCTTCCCATATATATGTATGGAGTGGAGTTGGAAACTGAAAAGAAACTTTGTGTTCCCAACAAGCTAGTTGAAGGACGGCTTTCACACACACTTATCTCTCAAAACTGTGCATGTGGAGAGACGTTCGTTCATCTAGCCCAATTGGAACGGGTTGCAGGAGAAACTTTTACTCTGGTTTCTCAGTCTGTTTCCTAGTGCCGGTTTGAAGTTCCTGCAGTTTTCACTGTAAAACGGAGTTGGAGCTAGTACCTTCCCATATATATGTATGGAGTGGAGTTGGAAACTGAAAAGAAACTTTGTGTTCCCAACAAGCTAGTTGAAGGACGGCTTTCACACACACTTATCTCTCAAAATAGAGCATGAGGAGAGACGTTCGTTCATCTAGCACAAAGGGAACGGTTTGCAGGAGAAATTTTTACTCTGGTTTCTCAGTCTGTTTCCTAGTGCCGGTTTAAATTTCCTGCAGTTTTCACTGTAAAACGGAGTTGGAGCTAGTACCTTCCCATATATATGTATGTAGTGGATTTGGAAACTGAAAAGAAACTTTGTGTTCCCAACAAGCTAGTTGAAAGAATTCTTTCACACACACTTATCTCTCAAAATAGAGCATGAGGAGAGACGTTCGTTCATCTAGCACAAAGGGAACGGTTTGCAGGAGAAATTTTTACTCTGGTTTCTCAGTCTGTTTCCTAGTGCCGGTTTAAATTTCCAGCAGTTTTCACTGTAAAACGGAGTTGGAGCTAGTACCTTCCATATATATGTATGGAGTGGATTTGGAAACTGAAAAGAAACATTGTGTTCCCAACAAGATAGTTGAAGGACTTCTTTCACACACACTTATCTCTCAAAACTGAGCATGTGGAGAGACGTTCGTTCATCGAGCACAATTGGAACGGGTTGCAGGAGAAACTTTTACTCTGGTTTCTCAGTCTGTTTCCTAGTGCCGGTTTGAAGTTCCTGCAGTTTTCACTGTAAAACGGAGTTGGAGCTAGTACCTTCCCATATATAAGTATGGAGTGGAGTTGGAAACTGAAAAGAAACTTTGTGCTCCCAACAAGCTAGTTGAAGGACGGCTTTCACACACACTTATATCTCAAAACTGAACAGGTGGAGAGACGTTCATTCATCTAGCAAAAAAGGGAACGGGTTGCAGGAGAAACTTTTACTCTCTGTTTTCTCAGTCTGTTTCCTAGTGCCGTTTTGAAGTTCCTGCAGTTTTCACTGTAAATCCGTGTTGGAGCTAGTACCTTCCCTATATATGTATGGATTGGATTTGGAAACTGAAAAGAAACTTTTCGTTCCCAACAAGTTAGTTGAAGGACTTCTTTCACACACACTTATCTCTCAAAACTGAGCATGTGGGGAGACGTTCGTTCATCTAGCACAATTGGAACGGGGTGCAGGAGAAACTTTTACTCTGGTTTCTCAGTCTGTTTCCTAGTGCCGGTTTGAAGTTCCTGCAGTTTTCACTGTAAAACTGAGTTGGAGCTACTACCTACCCATATATATGTATGGAGTGGAGTTGGAAACTGAAAAGAAACTTTGTGTTCCCAACAAGCTAGTTGAAGAACGGCTTTAACACACACTTATCTCTCAAAACTGAGCATGTGGAGAGACGTTCGTTCATCTAGCACAAAGGGAACTGGTTGCAGGAGAAACTTTTACTCCGGTTTCTCAGACTGTTTCCTAGTGCCGGTTTGATGTTCCTGCAGTTTTCACTGTAAAACCGTGTAGGAGCTAGTAACTTCCCATATATATGTTTGGAGTGGTGTTGGAAAATGAAAAGAAACTTTGTATTCCCAACAAGCTATTTGAAGGATGGCTTTCACACGCACAAATTTCTCAAAACAGCATGTGGAGAGACGTTCGTTCCTCAAGCACAAAGGGAACGGTTTGCAGGAAAAACTTTTACTCTGGTTTGTCAGTCTGTTTCCTAGTGCCGCTTTGATGTTCATGCAGTTTTCAATGTAAAACCGAGTTGGAGCTTGTACCTTCCCATACATATTTATGGATTGGAGTTGGAAACTGAAAAGAAACTTTGTGTTCCCAAAAAGCTGGTTGAAGGACGGCTTTCACACACACTTATGTCTCAAAACTGAGCATGTGGAGAGACGTTCGTTCATCTAGCGCAAAGGGAACGTGTTGCAGGAGAAAATTTTACTCTGGTTTCTCAGTCTGTTTCCTAGTGCTGGGTTGAATTTCCTGCAGTTTTCACTGTAAAACCGAGTTGGAGCTTGTACCTTCCCATATATATGTATGGAGTGGAGTTGGAAACTGAAAAGAAACTTTGTGTTCCCAACAAGCTAGTTGAAGAACCGCTTTCACACACACTTATCTCTCAAAACTGAGCATGTGGAGAGACGATCGTTCATCTAGCAAAAAAGGGAGCGGTTTGCAGGAGAAACTATTACTCTGTTTTCTCAGTCTGTTTCCTAGTGCCGGTTTGAAGTTCCTGCAGTTTTCACTGTAAAACGGAGTTGGAGCTAGTACCTTCCCATATATATGTATGGAGTGGAGTTGGAAACTGAAAAGAACTTTGTGTTCCCAACAAGCTAGTTGAAGGAATTCTTTCACACACAACTATCTCACAAAACTGAGCATGTGGGGAGACGTTCGTTCATCTAGCACAAAGTGAACGGGTTGCAGGAGAAAGTTTTTCTATGGTTTCTCAGTCTGTTTATTAGTGCCGGTTTGAAGTTCCTGCAGTTTTCACTGTAAAACCGAGTTGGAGCTATCTCCTACCCATATATATGTATGGAGTGGGGTTGGAAACTGAAAATAAACTTTGTGTTACCAACAATCTAGTTGAAGAACGGCTTTAACACACACTTATCTCTCAAAACTGAGCATGTGGAGAGAAGTTCGTTCATCTAGCACAAAAGGAACTGGTTGCAGGAGAAACTTTTACTCCGGTTTCTCAGTCTGTTTATTAGTGCCGGTTTGATATTCCTGCAGTTTTCACTGTAAAACCGAGTTGGAGCAAGTACCTTCCATTATATATGTATGGAGTGGAGTTGGAAAATGAAAAGAAACTTTGTATTCCCAACAAGCTAGTTGAAGGACGGCTTTCACACACACTTATATCTCAAAACAGCATGTGGAGAGACGTTCGTTCCTCAAGCACAAAGGGAACGGTTTGCAGGAAAAACTTTTACTGTGGTTTGTCAGTCTGTTTCCTAGTGCCGTTTGATGTTCCTGCAGTTTCAATGTAAAACGAGTTGGAGCTTGTACCTTCCCATATATATGTATGGAGGGAGTTGGAAACTGAAAAGAAACTTTGTGTTCCAACAAGCTGGTAAGGACGGCTTTCACACACACTTATGTCTCAAACTGAGCATGTGGAGGACGTTCGTTCATCTAGCACAAAGGGAACGTGTTGCAGGAGAAACATTTACTCTGGTTCTCAGTCTGTTTCCTAGTGCCGTTTGAAGTTCCTGCAAGTTTTCACTTTAAAACCGAGTTGGAGCCAGTACCTTCACATATATATGTATGGAGTGGAGTTGGAAACTGAAAAGAAACTTTGTGTTCCCAACAAGCTAGTTGAAGGACGGCTTTCACACACAATTATCTCTCAAAACTGAGCATGTGGAGAGACGTTCGTTCATCTAGCAAAAAGGGAACGGGTTGCAGGAGAAACTTTTACCCTGTTTTCTCAGTCTGTTTCCTAGTGCCGGTTTGAAGTTCCTGCAGTTTTCACTGTAAAACCGAGTTGAGACAGTACCTTCCCATATATGTATGGAGTGGAGTTGGAAACTGAAAACAAACTTTGTGTTCCCAACAATCTAGTTGAAGTACGGCTTTCCCACACATATCTCTCAAAATTGAGCATGTGAAGAGACGTTCGTTCATCTAGCACAAAGGGAACGGGTTGCAGGAGAAACTTTTACTCTGTCTTCTCAGTCTGTTTCCTAGTGCCGGTTTGAATTTCCTGCAGTTTTCACATTTAAACCGAGTTGGAGCTAGTACCTTCCCATATATATGTATGGAGTGGAGTTGGAAACTGAAAAGAAACTTTGTGTTCCCAACAAGCTAGTTGAAGGACTTCTTTCACACACACTTATATCTCAAAACTGAGCATGTGGGGAGACGTTCTTTCATCTAGCACAAAGGGAACGGGTTGCAGGAGAAAGTTTTTCTATGGTTTCTCAGTCTGTTTCCTAGTGCCGGTTTGAAGTTCCTGTAGTTTTCACTGTAAAACCGAGTTGGAGCTAGTACCTTCCCATATATATGTATGGAGTGGAGTTGGAAACTGAAAAGAAACTTTGTGTTCCCAACAAGCTAGTTGATGGACGGCTTTCACACACACTTATCTCTCAAAACTGAGCATGTGGGGAGGCGTTCGTTCATCTAGCACAAAGAGTACGGGTTGCAGGAGAAAGTTTTTCTATGCTTTCTCAGTCTGTTTCCTAGTGCCGGTTTGTATTTCCTGCAGTTTTCACTGTAAAACCGAGTTGGAGCTAGTACCTACCCATATATATGTACGGAGTGGGGTTGGAAACTGAAAAGAAACTTTGTGCTCCCAACAAGCTAGTTGAAGGCGGCTTTCACACACACTTATCTCTCAAAATTGAGCATGTGGAGAGACGTTCGTTCATCTAGCACAAAGGGAACTGGTTGCAGGAGAAACTTTTACTCCGGTTTCTCAGACTGTTTCCTAGTGCCGGTTTGATGTTCCTGCAGTTTTCACTGTAAAACCGTGTTGGAGCTAGTAACTTCCCATATATATGTTTGGAGTGGTGTTGGAAATGAAAAGAAACTTTGTATTCCCAACAAGCTAGTTGAAGGATGGCTTTCACACACGCACAAATTCTCAAACAGCATGTGGAGAGACGTTCGTTCCTCAAGCACAAAGGGAACGGTTTGCCGGAAAAACTTTTACTCTGGTTTGTCAGTCTGTTTCCTAGTGCCGCTTTGATGTTCATGCAGTTTTCAATGTAAAACCGAGTTGGAGCTTGTACCTTCCCATACATATTTATGGATTGGAGTTGGAAACTGAAAAGAAACTTTGTGTTCCCAAAAAGCTGGTTGAAGGACGGCTTTCACACACACTTAGTCTCAAAACTGAGCATGTGGAGAGACGTTCGTTCATCTAGCGCAAAGGGAACGTGTTGCAGGGGAAAATTTTACTTGGTTTCTCAGTCTGTTTCCTAGTGCTGGGTTGAAGTTCCTGCAGTTTTCACTGTAAAACCGAGTTGGAGCTAGTACCTTCCCATATATATGTATGGAGTGGAGTTGGAAACTGAAAAGAAACTTTGTGTTCCCAAAGCTAGTTGAAGAACCGCTTTCACACACACTTATCTCTCAAAACTGAGCATGTGGAGAGACGATCGTTCATCTAGCAAAAAAGGGAGCGGTTTGCAGGAGAAACTTTTACTCTGTTTTCTCAGTCTGTTTCCTAGTGCCGGTTTGAAGTTCCTGCAGTTTTCACTGTAAAACGGAGTTGGAGCTAGTACCTTCCCATATATATGTATGGAGTGGAGTTGGAAACTGAAAGAAACTTTGTGTTCCCAACAAGCTAGTTGAAGGAATTCTTTCACACACAACTATCTCACAAAACTGAGCATGTGGGGAGACGTTCGTTCATCTAGCACAAAGGGAACGGGTTGCAGGAGAAAGTTTTTCTATGGTTTCTCAGTCTGTTTCCTAGTGCCGGTTTGAAGTTCCTGCAGTTTTCACTGTAAAACCGAGTTGGAGCTAGTACCTTCCCATATATATGTATGGAGTGGAGTTGGAAACTGAAAAGAAACTTTGTGTTCCCAACAAGCTAGTTGATGGACGGCTTTCACACACACTTATCTCTCAAAACTGAGCATGTGGGGAGGCGTTCGTTCATCTAGCACAAAGAGTACGGGTTGCAGGAGAAAGTTTTTCTATGCTTTCTCAGTCTGTTTCCTAGTGCCGGTTTGAAGTTCCTGCAGATTTCACTGTAAAACCGAGTTGGAGCTAGTACCTTCCCATATATATGTACGGAGTGGGGTTGGAAACTGAAAAGAAACTTTGTGTTCCCAAAAAGCTGGTTGAAGGACGGCATTCACACACACTTATCTCTCAAAACTGAGCATGTGGAGAGACGTTCGTTCACCTAGCAAAAAAGGGAACGGGTTGCAGGAGAAACTTTTACTCTGTTTTCTCAGTCTGTTTCCTAGTGCCGGTTTGAAGTTCCTGCAGTTTTCAGTGTAAATCCGAGTTGGAGCTTGTACCTTCCCATATATATGTATGGAGTGGAGTTTGATACTGAAAAGAAACTTTGTGTTCCCAACAAGCTAGTTGAAGGAATTCTTTCACACACACTTATCTCACAAAACTGAGCATGTCGGGAGACGTTCGTTCATCTAGCACAATTGGAACGGGGTGCAGGAGAAAGTTTTTCTATGGTTTCTCAGTCTGTTTCCTAGTGCCGGTTTGAAGTTCCTGCAGTTTTCACTGTAAAACCGAGTTGGAGCTATCTCCTACCCATATATATGTATGGAGTGGGGTTGGAAACTGAAAATAAACTTTGTGTTACCAACAATCTAGTTGAAGAACGGCTTTAACACACTTATCTCTCAAAACTGAGCATGTGGAGAGAAGTTCGTTCATCTAGCACAAAAGGAACTGGTTGCAGGAGAAACTTTTACTCTGGTTTCTCAGTCTGTTTATTAGTGCCGGTTTGATATTCCTGCAGTTTTCACTGTAAAACCGAGTTGGAGCTAGTACCTTCCATTATATATGTATGGAGTGGAGTTGGAAAATGAAAAGAAACTTTGTATTCCCAACAAGCTAGTTGAAGGACGGCTTTCACACACACTTATATCTCAAAACAGCATGTGGAGAGACGTTCGTTCCTCAAGCACAAAGGGAACGGTTTGCAGGAAAAACATTTACTGTGGTTTGTCAGTCTGTTTCCTAGTGCCGTTTTGATGTCCTGCAGTTTTCAATGTAAAACCGAGTTGGAGCTTGTACCTTCCCATATATATGTATGGAGTGGAGTTGGAAACTGAAAAGAAACTTTGTGTTCCCAACAAGCTGGTTGAAGGACGGCTTTCACACACACACTTATGTCTCAAAACTGAGCATGTGGAGAGACGTTCGTTCATCTAGCAAAAAGGGAACGGGTTGCAGGAGAAACTTTTACCCTGTTTTCTCAGTCTGTTTCCTAGTGCCGTTTTGAAGTTCCTGCAGTTTTCACTGTAAAACCGAGTTGAGACAGTACCTTCCCATATATATGTATGGAGTGGAGTTGGAAACTGAAAACAACTTTGTGTTCCCAACAATCTAGTTGAAGGACGGCTTTCACACACACATACTCTCAAAATTGAGCATGTGAAGAGACGTTCGTTCATCTAGCACAAAGGGAACGGGTTGCAGGAGAAACTTTTACTCTGTCTTCTCAGTCTGTTTCCTAGTGCCGGTTTGAATTTCCTGCAGTTTTCACATTTAAACCGAGTTGGAGCTAGTACCTTCCCATATATATGTATGGAGTGGAGTTGGAAACTGAAAAGAAACTTTGTGTTCCCAACAAGCTAGTTGAAGGACTTCTTTCACACACACTTATCTCTCAAAACTGAGCATGTGGGGAGACGTTCGTTCATCTAGCACAAAGGGAACGGGTTGCAGGAGAAAGTTTTTCTATGGTTTCTCAGTCTGTTTCCTAGTGCCGGTTTGAAATTCCTGTAGTTTTCACTGTAAAACCGAGTTGGAGCTAGTACCTTCCCATATATATGTATGGAGTGGAGTTGGAAACTGAAAAGAAACTTTGTGTTTCCCAACAAGCTAGTTTTGATGGGACGGCTTTCACACACACTTATCTCTCAAAACTGAGCATGTGGGGAGGCGTTCGTTCATCTAGCACAAAGAGTACGGGTTGCAGGAGAAAGTTTTTCTATGCTTTCTCAGTCTGTTTCCTAGTGCCGGTTTGTATTTCCTGCAGTTTTCACTGTAAAACCGAGTTGGAGCTAGTACCTTCCCTATATATGTACGGAGTGGGGTTGGAAACTGAAAAGAAACTTTGTGCTCCCAACAAGCTAGTTGAAGGCGGCTTTCACACACACTTA
>NW_022588761.1:0-10369 GCF_009834535.1 Camelus ferus | reverse complement strand
AAATCGGTTTTACAGTGAAAACTCAGGAACTTTCAAACCGACACTGGGAAACACTGAGAAAGCAGAGTAAAAGTTTCTCCTGCAATCCGTTACCTTTGTGCTAGATGAACGAAAGTCTCTCCACATGCTCACTTCTGAGTGATAAGTGTGTGAAATCCGTCCTTCACCTAGCTTGTTGGGAACACAAAGATTCTTTTCAGTTGCAAACACCACTCCTTACATATATATGGGAGTTACAAGTTCCAACTAAGTTTTACAGTGAAAACTGCAGGAAATTCAAACAAGCACTAGGAAACAGACAGAAAACAGAGTAAATGTTTCTCCTGCAACCCGTACCATTTGTGATAGATGAACGAATTTCCCTCCACATGCTCAGTTCTGAGAGATAAGTGTGAGTGAAACCTTCCTTCACTTAGCTTGTTGGGAACACAAAGAATATTTTCAGTACTAAACTCCACTCCTTACATATTTATTGGGAGGTACTAGCTCCAACTCGTTTTAAAATGAAAACTGCAGGAACGTCCAAACGGCAATTGGAATCACAGTGAGAAACCAGAGAAAAAGTTTCTACTGCAAGGTTCCCTTTGTGCTAGATGAACAAACGTCTCTCCACATGCTCAGATCTGAGAGATAAGTGTGTGTTAAAGCCGAACTTCACTTAACCTGTTGGGAACACAAAGTTTCTTTTAGTTGCAAACTCCACTCCATACATATTTATGAGGAGTTGCTACCTCCAACTCGGTTTTACAGTGAAAACTGCAGGAACATCAAACCGGCACTAGGAATCAGACAGAGATTCCAGAGTATTAGTTTATCCTGCAACACGTTCCCTTTTTGCTAGATGAAAGAAAACTCCTCCACATGCTCACTTCTGAGAGATAAGTGTGTGTTAAAGCCGTCCTTAACCTAGCTTGTTGGGAACTCAAAATTTATTTACAGTTGCAAACTCAAATCCATACATATATATGGGGAAGTTCAAGCTCCAAATCGGTTTTACAGTGAAAACTGCAGGAACATCAAACCGGCACTAGCAAACAGACTGAGAAACCAGAGTAAAAGTTTCTCCTGAAACCCGTTCACTTTGTGCTAGATAAACGAAAGTCTCTCCCATGCTCAGGTCTGAGAGTTAATTGTGTGTGAAATCCGTCCTTCACATAGCTTGTTGGGAACACAAACTTTCTTTTCAGTTGCAAACTCCACTACATACATATATATGGGTAGGTACTAGCTCCAACACGGTTTTATACTGAAAACTGCGGGAACTTCAAAGAGGCACTAGGAATCAGTCTGAGAACCCAGAGTAAAAGATTCTCCTGCAACCCGTTCACTTTGTGATAGATGAACGAACGTCTCTCCACATGTTCAGTTCTGAGGGATAAGGGTTTGTGAAAGCTGTCCTTCAACTAGCTCGTTGGAACACAAACTTTCTTTTCAGTTGCAAACTCCACTCCATAAATATATTGGGGAGGTACTAGCTCCAACACGGTTTTATAGTGAAAACTGCAGGAACTACAAACCGGCAGTAGGAAACACACTGAGAAACCAGAGTAATAGTTTCTCCTGCATCCCGTTCCCTTTATGCTAGATGAACGAAAGTCTCTCCACATGCTCAGTACTGACATAGGAGTGTGGGTTACAGCCGTACTTCACCTAGCATTTTGGGAACACAAAGTTTCTTTTCATTTGCAAACTAAACTCCGTATATAATATGGGGAGGTACCAGCTCCAACTCGGTTTTACAGTGAAAACTGCAAAAACTTCATACCGTCACTAGGAAACAGACTGATAAACCAGAGTAAATATTTCAACTGCAACCCGTTCCCTTTCTGCTAGATGAACGATCGTCTCTACAGATGCTCAGTTCTGAGAGATAAATGTGTGTGAAAGCCGAAATTCACCTAGCTTCTTGGGAACACAAAGATTCTTTTCAGATGCAAACACCACTCCTTACATAAATATGGGGAGGTACTAGCTCCAACTCTATTTTACAGTGAAAACTGCAGGAATTTCAAACAGGCACAAGGAAACAGACTGAGAAAACAGAGTAAAAGTTTCTCCTGCAACCCGTTCCATTTGTGCTAGATGAACGAACGTGTCTCCACATGCTCAGTTCGGAGTTATAAGTGTTTGTGAAAGCCGTCCTTCACCTAGCTTGTTGGGATAACAAAGTTTCTTTTCAGTTGCAATTTCCACTCCATGGATATATGTGGGGAGGTACCAGCCCCAACTCGGTTTTACAGTGAAAACTGCAGGAACTTCAAACCGGCACTTGGAAACAAACTGAGAATCCAGAGTAATATTTTCTCCTGCAAGCCGTTCCATTTGTGTTAGATGAACGAACGTCTCTCCACATGCTCAGTTCTGAAAGATAAGTGTGAGTGAAAACCTGCCTTCACGTATCTTGTTGGGAACACAAAGAATCTTTTCAGTAGTAAACTCCACTCCTTACATATATATTGGGAGGTACATACTCCAACTCGGTTTTACAATGAAAACTGCAGGAACGTCCAAACGGCAATTGGAACACACTGAGAAACCAGCGTAAAAGTTTCTCCTGCAACCGGTTCCCTTTGTGCTAGATGACCGAAAGTCTATCCACATGATCAGTTCTGAGAGTTATGTGTGAGTGAAATACAAACTTCACCTAACTTGTTGGGAACACAAAGTTTCTTTTCAGTTGCAAACTCCACTCCATACATATTTCTGGGGAGGTGCTACCTCCAACTCGTTTTTACAGGGAAAACTACAGGAACATCAAAACGGCACTAGGAAACAGAATGAGATACCAGAGTAATAGTTTCTCCTGCAACACGTTCCCTTTTTGCTAGATGAAAGAAAACCCCTCCAAATGCTCAGTTCTGAGAGATAAGTGTGTGTTAAAGCCTTCCTTCATCTAGCTTGTTGGGAACACAAAGTTTATTTTTAGTTGCAAACTCCACTCCATACATATATATGGGGAGGTACAAGCCCAAACTCGGTTTTACAGTGAAAACTGCAGGAACATCAAACCGGCACGAGGAAACAGACTGAGAAACCAGAGTAAAGTTTCTCCTGCAACACGTTCCCTTTAAGCTAGATGAACGAACGTCTCTCCACATGCTCAGTTCTAAAGAGATAAGTGTGTGAAAGCCGTCCTCCACCTAGTTTCTTGGGAACAGAAACTTTCTTTTCAGTTGCAATCTCCAATCAATACATATATATGGGGAGGCTAGTTCAAACTCGCTTTTACAGAGAAACCAGCAGGAACTTCAAACGGCACTGGGAATCAGACAGAGAAACCAGAGTAAAAGTTTCTCCTGCAAACCGTTCCCTTTGTGCTAGATGAACAAACGTCTCTCCACATGCTCAGTACAGACAGATATGTTTGAAAACCGTACTTCACCTAGCTTTTTGGGAACACAAAGTTTCTTTTCAGTTGCAAACTCCACTCCTTACATATATATGGGGTGTACTAGCTCCAAATAGGTTTTACAGTGAAAACTGCAGGAACTTCAAACCGGCACTGAGAAACCAGAGTAAAATTTTCTCCTTTAACCCGGTCCCTTTGTGCTAGATGAGCGAACGTCTCTCCACATGCTCAGTTCTGAGAGTTAAATGTGTGTGAAAGCCGTCCTTCAAATAGCTTTTTGGGAACACAAACTTTATTTTCAGTTGCAAACTCCAATCCATACATATATATGGAGGGTACAAGCTCCAACACGGTTTTCAGTGATAACTGCAGGAACTTCAAATCGGCACTAGGAAACAGACTAGAATCAACAGTAACAATTTTCACCTGCAAACCGTTCACTATTTCTACATTAATGAAAGTCTCTCCACATGCTCAGTTCTGATACATTAGTGTGTGTGAAAGACGTCCTTCACATAGCTTGTTGGGAACACAAATTTTCTTTTCAGTTGCAAACATGATTCCATACATATATAGGGGTAGTACTAGCTCCAACTCGGTTTTACAGTGAAAACTGCAGGAACTTCAAACCGGCACTTGGAACACTGAGAATCCAGAGTAAAAATTTCTGCAACCCTTTCCCTTTGATAGATGAACAAATGTCTACCCAAATGCTCAGTTCTGAGAGATAAGTGTGTGTGAAAGCCGTCCTTCACCTAGCTTGTTGGGAACACAAATTTTCTTTTCAGTTGCAAACACCAATCCATACATATATGGGGAGGTACTAGCTCCAACTCGGTTTTACAGTGAAAACTGCAGGAACATCAAACCGACACTGGGAAACAGACTAGAACCAGATAAAAGTTTCTCTGCAACCCGTTCCCTTTGTGCTAGATGAACAACGTGTCTCCACTGCTCAGTTCGGAGTTATAAGTGTTTTGAAAGCCGTCCTTCACTAGCTGTTGGATAACAAAGTTCTTTCAGTTACAATTTCCACTCCATGGATATATGTGGGGAGGTACAGCCCCACTCGGTTTTACAGTGAAAACTGCAGGAACTTCAAACGGCACTTGGAACAACTGAGAATCCATAGTATTTTCTCCTGCAAGCCGTTCCATTTGTGTTAGATGAAAGTCTCTCCACATGCTCAGTTCTGAAGATAAGTGTGAGTGAAAACCTGCCTTCACGTATCTTGTTGGGAACACAAAGAATCTTTTCAGTAGTAAACTCCACTCCTTACATATATATTGGGAGTACTACTCCAAACTCGGTTTTACAATGAAAACTGCAGGAACGTTCCAAACGGCAATTGGAAACACACTGAGAAACCAGCGTAAAGTTTCTCCTGCAACCGTTCCCTTGTGCTAGATGACCGAAAGTCTACCCAAATGCTCAGTTCTGAGAGATAAGTGTGTGTGAAAGCCGTCCTTCACCTAGCTTGTTGGGAACACAAATTTTCTTTTCAGTTGCAAACACCAATCCATACATATATATGGGGAGGTACTAGCTCCAACTCGGTTTTACAGTGAAAATTACAGGAACATCAAACCGACACTGGGAAACAGACTGAGAAACCAGACTAAAAGTTTCTACTGCAACCCGTTCCCTTTGTGCTAGATGAACTAACGTGTCTCAACGTGATCATTTCTAAAGAGATAAGTGTGTGTGAAAGCCGTCCTTCACCTAGATTTTTGGGAACACAAACTTTATTTTCAGTTGCAAACTCCAATCCATACATGTATATGGGCTGGTACAAGCTCCAACACGGTTTTACAGTGATAACTGCAGGAACTTCAAATCGGCACTAGGAAACAGACTGAGAATCCAGAGTACAATTTTCAGCTGCAAACAGTTCACTTTTTCTACATTAATGAAAGTCTCTCCACATGCTCAGTTCTGATAGATTAGTGTGTGTGAACGCCGTCCTTCACATAGCTTCTTGGGAACACAAAGTTTCATTCAGTTGCAAACTCCAATCTTTACATATATATGGGGAGTACTAGCTACAACTCGATTTTATAGTGAAAACTGCAGGGACTTTAAACAGTCACTAGGAATCAGACTGAGAATCCAGAGTAAACGTTTTTCCTGCAACACGTTACCATTTTTGCTAGATGAACGAAATTCTCCCCACATGCTCAGTTCTGAGAGATAATTGTGTGTGAAAGCCGTCCTTCACCTAGCTTGTAGGGAACACAAAGTTTCTTTTCAGTTCCAAACTCCACTCCTTATTTTTATATTTGGAGGTACTAGCACAAACACGGTTTTATAGTGAAAACTGCAGGAACTTCAAACCAGCACTTGGAAACAGACTGAGAATCCAGAGTAAAAGTTTCTCCTGCAACCCGTTCCATTTGTGATAGATAAACGAACGTCTCTCAACATGCTCAGTTCTGAGAGATATGTGTGTGTGAAAGCCTTCCTTCACCTAGCTTTTTGGGAACACAAAGTTTGTTTTCAGGTGCAAACACCATTCCATACATATATATGGGGAGGTATTGGCTCCAAATCGGTTTTACAGTGAAAACTCAGGAACTTCAAACCGACACTGGGAAACAGACTGAGAAAGCAGAGTAAAAGTTTCTCCTGCAATCCGTTACCTTTGTGCTAGATGAACGAAAGTCTCTCCACATGCTCACTTCTGAGTGATAAGTGTGTGTGAAATCCGTCCTTCACCTAGCTTGTTGGGAACACAAAGATTCTTTTCAGTTGCAAACACCACTCCTTACATATATATGGGGAGTTACAAGTTCCAACTAAGTTTTACAGTGAAAACTGCAGGAAATTCAAACAAGCACTAGGAAACAGACAGAGAAAACAGAGTAAATGTTTCTCCTGCAACCCGTACCATTTGTGATAGATGAACGAATTTCCCTCCACATGCTCAGTTCTGAGAGATAAGTGTGAGTGAAACCTTCCTTCACTTAGCTTGTTGGGAACACAAAGAATATTTTCAGTACTAAACTCCACTCCTTACATATTTATTGGGAGGTACTAGCTCCAACTCGTTTTAAAATGAAAACTGCAGGAACGTCCAAACGGCAATTGGAATCACAGTGAGAAACCAGAGAAAAAGTTTCTACTGCAACAGGTTCCCTTTGTGCTAGATGAACAAACGTCTCTCCACATGCTCAGATCTGAGAGATAAGTGTGTGTTAAAGCCGAACTTCACTTAACCTGTTGGGAACACAAAGTTTCTTTTAGTTGCAAACTCCACTCCATACATATTTATGAGGAGTTGCTACCTCCAACTCGGTTTTACAGTGAAAACTGCAGGAACATCAAACCGGCACTAGGAATCAGACAGAGATTCCAGAGTATTAGTTTATCCTACACGTTCCCTTTTTGCTAGATGAAAGAAAACTCCTCCACATGCTCACTTCTGAGAGATAAGTGTGTGTTAAAGCCGTCCTTAACTAGCTTGTTGGGAACTCAAAATTTATTTACAGTTGCAAACTCAATCCATACATATATATGGGGAAGTTCAAGCTCCAAATCGGTTTTACAGTGAAAACTGCAGGAACATCAAACCGGCACTAGCAAACAGACTGAGAAACCAGAGTAAAAGTTTCTCCTGAAACCCGTTCACTTTGTGCTAGATAAACGAAAGTCTCTCCACATGCTCAGGTCTGAGAGTTAATTGTGTGTGAAATCCGTCCTTCACATAGCTTGTTGGGAACACAAACTTTCTTTTCAGTTGCAAACTCCACTACATACATATATATGGGTAGGTACTAGCTCCAACACGGTTTTATACTGAAAACTGCGGGAACTTCAAAGAGGCACTAGGAATCAGTCTGAGAACCCAGAGTAAAAGATTCTCCTGCAACCCGTTCACTTTGTGATAGATGAACGAACGTCTCTCCACATGTTCAGTTCTGAGGGATAAGGGTTTGTGAAAGCTGTCCTTCAACTAGCTCGTTGGAACACAAACTTTCTTTTCAGTTGCAAACTCCACTCCATAAATATATATGGGGAGGTACTAGCTCCAACACGGTTTTATAGTGAAAACTGCAGGAACTACAAACCGGCAGTAGGAAACACACTGAGAAACCAGAGTAATAGTTTCTCCTGCATCCCGTTCCCTTTATGCTAGATGAACGAAAGTCTCTCCACATGCTCAGTACTGACATAGGAGTGTGGGTTACAGCCGTACTTCACCTAGCATTTTGGGAACACAAAGTTTCTTTTCATTTGCAAACTAAACTCCGTATATATATGGGGAGGTACCAGCTCCAACTCGGTTTTACAGTGAAAACTGCAAAAACTTCATACCGTCACTAGGAAACAGACTGATAAACCAGAGTAAATATTTCAACTGCAACCCGTTCCCTTTCTGCTAGATGAACGATCGTCTCTACAGATGCTCAGTTCTGAGAGATAAATGTGTGTGAAAGCCGAAATTCACCTAGCTTCTTGGGAACACAAAGATTCTTTTCAGATGCAAACACCACTCCTTACATAAATATGGGGAGGTACTAGCTCCAACTCTATTTTACAGTGAAAACTGCAGGAATTTCAAACAGGCACAAGGAAACAGACTGAGAAAACAGAGTAAAAGTTTCTCTTGCAACCCGTTCCATTTGTGCTAGATGAACGAACGTGTCTCCACATGCTCAGTTCGGAGTTATAAGTGTTTGTGAAAGCCGTCCTTCACCTAGCTTGTTGGGATAACAAAGTTTCTTTTCAGTTGCAATTTCCACTCCATGGATATATGTGGGGAGGTACCAGCCCCAACTCGGTTTTACAGTGAAAACTGCAGGAACTTCAAACCGGCACTTGGAAACAAACTGAGAATCCAGAGTAATATTTTCTCCTGCAAGCCGTTCCATTTGTGTTAGATGAACGAACGTCTCTCCACATGCTCAGTTCTGAAAGATAAGTGTGAGTGAAAACCTGCCTTCACGTATCTTGTTGGGAACACAAAGAATCTTTTCAGTAGTAAACTCCACTCCTTACATATATATTGGGAGGTACATACTCCAACTCGGTTTTACAATGAAAACTGCAGGAACGTCCAAACGGCAATTGGAAACACACTGAGAAACCAGCGTAAAAGTTTCTCCTGCAACCGGTTCCCTTTGTGCTAGATGACCGAAAGTCTATCCACATGATCAGTTCTGAGAGTTATGTGTGAGTGAAATACAAACTTCACCTAACTTGTTGGGAACACAAAGTTTCTTTTCAGTTGCAAACTCCACTCCATACATATTTCTGGGGAGGTGCTACCTCCAACTCGTTTTTACAGGGAAAACTACAGGAACATCAAAACGGCACTAGGAAACAGAATGAGATACCAGAGTAATAGTTTCTCCTGCAACACGTTCCCTTTTTGCTAGATGAAAGAAAACCCCTCCAAATGCTCAGTTCTGAGAGATAAGTGTGTGTTAAAGCCTTCCTTCATCTAGCTTGTTGGGAACACAAAGTTTATTTTTAGTTGCAAACTCCACTCCATACATATATATGGGGAGGTACAAGCCCAAACTCGGTTTTACAGTGAAAACTGCAGGAACATCAAACCGGCACGAGGAAACAGACTGAGAAACCAGAGTAATAGTTTCTCCTGCAACACGTTCCCTTTAAGCTAGATGAACGAACGTCTCTCCACATGCTCAGTTCTAAAGAGATAAGTGTGTGTGAAAGCCGTCCTCCACCTAGTTTCTTGGGAACAGAAACTTTCTTTTCAGTTGCAATCTCCAATCAATACATATATATGGGGAGGCTAGTTCAAACTCGCTTTTACAGAGAAACCAGCAGGAACTTCAAAACGGCACTGGGAATCAGACAGAGAAACCAGAGTAAAAGTTTCTCCTGCAAACCGTTCCCTTTGTGCTAGATGAACAAACGTCTCTCCACATGCTCAGTACAGACAGATAAGTGTTTGAAAACCGTACTTCACCTAGCTTTTTGGGAACACAAAGTTTCTTTTCAGTTGCAAACTCCACTCCTTACATATATATGGGGTGTACTAGCTCCAAATAGGTTTTACAGTGAAAACTGCAGGAACTTCAAACCGGCACTGAGAAACCAGAGTAAAATTTTCTCCTTTAACCCGGTCCCTTTGTGCTAGATGAGCGAACGTCTCTCCACATGCTCAGTTCTGAGAGTTAAATGTGTGTGAAAGCCGTCCTTCAAATAGCTTTTTGGGAACACAAACTTTATTTTCAGTTGCAAACTCCAATCCATACATATATATGGAGTGGTACAAGCTCCAACACGGTTTTACAGTGATAACTGCAGGAACTTCAAATCGGCACTAGGAAACAGACTGAGAATCAACAGTACAATTTTCACCTGCAAACAGTTCACTATTTCTACATTAATGAAAGTCTCTCCACATGCTCAGTTCTGATACATTAGTGTGTGTGAAAGACGTCCTTCACATAGCTTGTTGGGAACACAAATTTTCTTTTCAGTTGCAAACATGATTCCATACATATATAGGGGTAAGTACTAGCTCCAACTCGGTTTTACAGTGAAAACTGCAGGAACTTCAAACCGGCACTTGGAAACAGACTGAGAATCCAGAGTAAAAATTTACCTGCAACCCTTTCCCTTTGTGATAGATGAACGAAAGTCTACCCAAATGCTCAGTTCTGAGAGATAAGTGTGTGTGAAAGCCGTCCTTCACCTAGCTTGTTGGGAACACAAATTTTCTTTTCAGTTGCAAACACCAATCCATACATATATATGGGGAGGTACTAGCTCCAACTCGGTTTTACAGTGAAAATTACAGGAACATCAAACCGACACTGGGAAACAGACTGAGAAACCAGACTAAAAGTTTCTACTGCAACCCGTTCCCTTTGTGCTAGATGAACTAACGTGTCTCAACGTGATCATTTCTAAAGAGATAAGTGTGTGTGAAAGCCGTCCTTCACCTAGATTTTTGGGAACACAAACTTTATTTTCAGTTGCAAACTCCAATCCATACATGTATATGGGCTGGTACAAGCTCCAACACGGTTTTACAGTGATAAC
>NW_022588760.1:0-10385 GCF_009834535.1 Camelus ferus | reverse complement strand
AAGAGTGAGAAGTGTGTGTGAAAAGCCCGTCCTTCACCTAGCTTGTTGGTAACACAAAGTTTCTTTTCAGTTGCCAACTACACTCCATACATATATATGGTGAGGCACAAGCTTGCAACTCGGTTTTACTGTGAAAACTGCAGGAACTTCAAACGGCACTAGGAAACAGACTGAAAAACCAGAGTAAAAGTTTCTCCTGCAACCCGATCAGTTGTGCTAGATGAACGAAAGTCTCTCCAACATGCTCAGTTCTGAGAGATAAGTGTGTGTGTAAGCCGTCCTTCACCTAGTTGTGGGAACACAAAGTTTCTTTTCATTTGCCGACTACACTCCTTACATATATATGGGGAGGCACAAGCTCCAACTCGGTTTTACAGTGAAAACTGCAGGAACTTCAAACCGGCACTAGGAAACAGACTGAGAAAACAGAGTAAAATTTCCCCTGCAACCCGTTCCCTTTGTGCTAGATGAACGAAAGTCTCTAAACATGCTCAGTCCTGAGAGATAAGTGTATGTGAAAGCCGTCCTTCACCTAGCTTGTTGGGAACACAAAGTTTCTTTCAGTTGCAACTACACTCCATACATATATATGGGGAGGCAAAAACTCCAACTCGGTTTTACAGTGAAAACTGCAGGAACTTCAACCCGGCACTAGGAAACAGACTGAGAAACCAGAGTAAAAGTTTGTCCTGCAAACCGTTCCATTTGGGCTAGATGAACGAATGTCTCTCCACATGCTCAGTTCTGAGAGATAAGTGTGTGTGAAAGCCGTCCCTTCACCTAGTCCTTGTTGAGAACACCCAAAGTTTCTTTTCACCTTGCCAACTCCATCTCCATACATATATAGTGGGAAGGCACAAGCTCCAACTCGGTTTTACAGTGAAAACTGCAGGAACTTCAAACCGCGGCACTAGGAAACAGACTGAAAACCAGAGTAAAGTTTCTTTCTCTGCAAACCGCTTCCCGTTGTGATAGGTATCGAACGAACGTCTCTCCAACATGACTCATTTCTGAGAGATAAGTGTGTGTGAAGGCCTCCCTTCACCTAGCTTGTTGGGAACACAAAGTTTCTTTCATTGGCCGAACTCCACTCCTACATATATATTGGGGAGGCACAAGCTCCCACTCGGGTTTACAGTGAAAACTGCAGGAACTTCAAACCGGCACTAGGAAACAGGACTGAGAAACCGAGTAAAGTTTCTCCTGCAACCCGTTCCCTTTGTGCTAGATGAACGAACGTCTCTCCACATGCTCAGTTCTGAGAGATAAGTGTTGTGAAAGCCGTCCCTTTTCACATAGCTTGTGGGAATCACAAAGTTCTTTTTCAGTTGACCAACTACACCTCCATACATATAATGGGGAAGGCACAAGCTCTCCAACTCGGTCTTTAACGTGAAAACTGCAGGGAACTTCAAACCGGCACTAGGAAACAGACTGAGAAACCAGAGTAAAGTTTATCCTGCAAAACCGTTCCCTTTGTGCTAGATGAACGAACGTCTCTCCACATGCTCAGTCTGAGAGAGAAGTGGGTGTGAAGCCGTCCTTCACCTAGCTTGTTGGGAACACAAAGTTTCTTTTCAGTTGCCAACTCCACTCCATACATATATATGGGGAGGCACAAGCTCCAACTCGGTTTTACAGTGAAAACTGCAGGAACTTCAAACCGGCACTAGGAAACAGACTGAGAAACCAGAGTAAAAGTTTCTCCTGCAACCCGTTCCCTTTGTGCTAGATGAACGAACGTCTCTCCACATGCTCAGTTCTGAGAGATAAGTGTGTGTGAAAGCCGTCCTTCACCTAGCTTGTTGGGAACACAAAGTTTCTTTTCAGTTGCCAACTCCACTCCATACATATATATGGGAGGCACAAGCTCCAACTCGGTTTTACAGTGAAAACTGCAGGAACTTCAAACCGGCACTAGGAAACAGACTGAGAAACCAGAGTAAAAGTTTCTCCTGCAACCCGTTCCCTTTGTGCTAGATGAACGAACGTCTCTCCACATGCTCAGTTCGGAGAGAGAAGTGTGTGTGAAAGCCGTCCTTCACCTAGCTTGTTGGGAACACAAAGTTTCTTTTCAGTTGCCAACTCCACTCCATACATATATATGGGGAGGCACAAGCTCCAACTCGGTTTTACAGTGAAAACTGCAGGAACTTCAAACCGGCACTAGGAAACAGACTGAGAAACCAGAGTAAAAGTTTCTCCTGCAACCCGTTCCCTTTGTGCTAGATGAACGAACGTCTCTCCACATGCTCAGTTCGGAGAGATAAGTGTGTGTGAAAGCCGTCCTTCACCTAGCTTGTTGGGAACACAAAGTTTCTTTTCAGTTGCCAACTCCACTCCATACATATATATGGGGAGGCACAAGCTCCAACTCGGTTTTACAGTGAAAACTGCAGGAACTTCAAACCGGCACTAGGAAACAGACTGAGAAACCAGAGTAAAAGTTTCTCCTGCAACCCGTTCCTTTGTGCTAGATGAACGAACGTCTCTCCACATGCTCAGTTCTGAGAGATAAGTGTGTGTGAAAGCCGTCCTTCACCTAGCTTGTTGGGAACACAAAGTTTCTTTTCAGTTGCCAACTACACTCCATACATATATATGGGGAGGCACAAGCTCCAACTCGGTTTTACAGTGAAAACTGCAGGAACTTCAAACCGGCACTAGGAAACAGACTGAGAAACCAGAGTAAAAGTTTCTCCTGCAACCCGTTCCCTTTGTGCTAGATGAACGAACGTCTCTCCACATGCTCATTTCGGAGAGATAAGTGTGTGTGAAAGCCGTCCTTCACCTAGCTTGTTGGGAACACAAAGTTTCTTTTCAGTTGCCAACTACACTCCATACATATATATGGGGAGGCACAAGCTCCAACTCGGTTTTACAGTGAAAACTGCAGGAACTTCAAACCGGCACTAGGAAACAGACTGAGAAACCAGAGTAAAAGTTTCTCCTGCAACCCGTTCCATTTGTGCTAGATGAACGAACGTCTCTCCACATGCTCAGTTCTGAGAGATAAGTGTGTGTGAAAGCCGTCCTTCACCTAGCTTGTTTGGAACACAAAGTTTCTTTTCAGTTGCCAACTACACTCCATACATATATATGGGGAGGCACAAGCTCCAACTCGGTTTTACAGTGAAAACTGCAGGAACTTCAAACCGGCACTAGGAAACAGACTGAGAAACCAGAGTAAAGTTTCTCCTGCAAACCGTTCCCTTTGTGCTAGATGAACGAACGTCTCTCCACATGCTCAGTTCGGAGAGATAAGTGTGTGTGAAAGCCGTCCTTCACCTAGCTTGTTGGGAACACAAAGTTTCTTTTCAGTTGCCAACTACACTCCATACATATATATGGGGAGGCACAAGCTCCAACTCGGTTTTACAGTGAAAACTGCAGGAACTTCAAACCGGAACTAGGAAACAGACTGAGAAACCAGAGTAAAATAATCTCCTGCAATCCGTTTCCTTTGTGCTAGATGAACGAACGTCTCCTCCACATGCTAAGTTCTGAGAGATAAGTGTGTGTGAAAGCCGTCCTTCACCTAGCTTGTTGGGAACACAAAGTTTCTTTTCAGTTGCCAACTCCACTACATACATATATATTGGGAAGCACAAGCTCCAACTCGGTTTTACAGTGAAAACTGTAGGAACTTCAAACCGGCACTAGGAAACAGACTGAGAAACCAGAGTAAAAGTTTCTCCTGCAACCCGTTCCCTTTGTGCTAGATGAACGAACGTCTCTCCACATGCTCAGTTCTGAGAGATAAGTGTGTGTGAAAGCCGTCCTTCACCTAGCTTGTTGGGAACACAAAGTTTCTTTTCAGTTGCCAACTCCACTCCATACATATATATGGGGAGGCACAAGCTCCAACTCGGTTTTACAGTGAAAACTGCAGGAACTTCAAACCGGCACTAGGAAACAGACTGAGAAACCAGAGTAAAAGTTTCTCCTGCAACCCGTTCCATTTGTGCTAGATGAACGAACGTCTCTCCACATGCTCAGTTCTGAGAGAGTAAGTGTGTGTGAAAGCCGTCCTTCACCTAGCTTGTTGGGAACACAAAGTTTCTTTCAGTTGCCAACTCCACTCCATACATATATATGGGGAAGGCACAAGCTCCAACTCGGTTTTACAGTGAAAACTGCAGGAACTTCAAACCGGCACTAGGAAACAGACTGAGAAACCAGAGTAAAAGTTTCTCCTGCAACCCGTTCCATTTGTGCTAGATGAACGAACGACTCTCCACATGCTCAGTTCTGAGAGAAGTGTGTGTGCGAAAGCCGTCCTTCACCTAGCTTGTTGGGAACACAAAGTTTCTTTTCAGTTGCCAACTACACTCCATACATATATATGGGGAGGCACAAGCTCCAACTCGGTTTTACAGTGAAAACTGCAGGAACTTCAAACCGGCACTAGGAAACAGACTGAGAAAACCAGAGTAAAATTTCCTCCTGCAACCCGTTCCCTTTGTGCTAGATGAACGAACGTCTCTCAACATGCTCAGTTCTGAGAGATAAGTGTGTGTGAAAGCCGTCCTTCACCTAGCTTGTTGGGAACACAAAGTTTCTTTTCAGTTGCAAACTACACTCCATACATATATATGGGGAGGCACAAGCTTCCAACTCGGTTTTACAGTGAAAACTGCAGGAACTTCAAACCCGGCACTAGGAAACAGACTGAGAAACCAGAGTAAAAGTTTGTCCTGCAAACCGTTCCATTTGTGCTAGATGAACGAACGATCTCTCCACATGCTCAGTTCTGAGAGATAGAGTGTGTGTGAAAGCCGTCCTTCACCTAGCTTGTTTGGAACACAAAGTTTCTTTTCAGTTGCCAACTACACTCCATACATATATATGGGGAGGCACAAGCTCCAACTCGGTTTTCACTGAAAACTGCAGGAAATTCAAATCGACTCGAGGAATCAGACTGAGAAACCAGAGTAAAAGTTTCTCCTGCAACCCGTTCCCTTTGTGCTAGATGAACGAACGTCTCTCCACATGCTCAGTTCGGAGAGATAAGTGTGTGTGAATGCCGTCCTTCACCTAGCTTGTTGGGAACACAAAGTTTCTTTTCAGTTGCCAACTACACTCCATACATATATATCGGGAGGCACAAGCTCCAGCTCGGTTTTACAGTGAAAACTGCAGGAACTTCAAACCGGCACTAGGAAACAGACTGAGAAACCAGAGTAAAAGTTTCTCCTGCAAACCGTTCCCTTTGTGCTAGATGAACGAACGTCTATCCACATGCTCAGTTCTGAGAGTGTAAGTGTGTGTGAAAGCCTCCCTTCACCTACCTTGTTGGGAACACAAAGTTTCTTTTCAGATGCCAACTCCACTCCATACATATATATGGGGAGGCACAAACTCTAAGTCGGTTTTACAGTGAAATTTGCAGGAACTTCAAACCGGCACTAGGAAACAGACTGAGAAACCAGAGTAAAATTTCTCCTGCAAACCGTTCCATTTGTGCTAGATGAACGAATGTCTCTCCACATGCTCAGTTCGGAGAGAGAAGTGTGTGTGAAAGCCGACCTTCACCTAGCTTATTGGGAACACAAAGTTTCTTTTCAGTTGCAACTACACTCCATACATATATATGGGGAGGCAAAAACTCCAACTCGGTTTTACAGTGTAAACTGCAGGAACTTCAACCCGGCACTAGGAAACAGACTGAGAAACCAGAGTAAAAGTTTGTCCTGCAAACCGTTCCATTTGGGCTAGATGAACGAACGACTCTCCACATGCTCAGTTCTGAGAGATAAGTGTGTGTGAAAGCCGTCCTTCACCTAGCTTGTTTGGAACACAAAGTTTCTTTTCAGTTGCCAACTACACTCCATACATATATATGGGGAGGCACAAGCTCCAACTCGGTTTTACAGTGAAAACTGCAGGAACTTCAACCGGCTCGAGGAACAGAGACAGAGAAACCAGAGAAAAGTTTCTCCTGCAAACCGTTCCCTTTGTGCTAGATGAACGAACGTCTCTCCACATGCTCAGTTCTGAGAGGTAATTGTGTGTGAAAGCCGTCCTTCACCTAGCTTGTTGGGAACACAAAGTTTCTTTTCAGTTGCCAACTACTCTCCATACATATATATGGGTAGGCACAATCTCCAAATCTGTTTTACAGTGAAAACTGCAGGAACTTCAAACCGGCACTAGGAAACAGACTGAGAAACCAGAGTAATAGTTTCTCCTGCAACCCGATCTCTTTGTGGTAGATGAACGAAAGTCTCTCCACATATTCAGTTCTGACAGATAAGTGTGTGTGAAATCCGTCCTTCACCTAGCTTGTTGGGAACACAAAGATTCTTTTCAGTTGCAAACTACACTCCATACATATATATGGGGAGGCACAAACTCCAACTCTGTTTTACAGTGAAAACTGCAGGAACTTTAAACTGGCACTAGGAAACAGACTGAGAAACCAGAGTAAAAGTTTCTCCTGCAACACGCTGCATTTGTGCTAGATGAACGAACGTCTCTCCACATGCTCAGTTCTGAGAGATAAGTGTGTGTGAAAGCCGTCCTTCACCTAGCTTGTTGGGAACACAAAGTTTCTTTTCAGTTGCCAACTACACTCCATACATATATATGGGGAGGCACAAGCTCCAACTCGGTTTTACAGTGAAAACTGCAGGAACTTCAAACCGGGACTAGGAAACAGACTGAGAATCCAGAGTAAAAGTTTCTCCTGCAAACCGTTCCCTTTGTGCTAGATGAACGAACGTCTCTCCACATGCTCATTTCTGAGAGATAAGTGGGTGTGAAAGCCGTCCTTCACCTAGCTTTTTGGGAACACAAAGTTTCTTTTCAGTTGCCAACTACAATCCATACATATATATGGGGAGGCACAAGCTCAAACACGGTTTTACAGTGAAAACTGCAGGAACTTCAAACCGGCACTAGGAAACAGACTGAGAAACCAGAATAAAAGTCTCTCCTGCAACCCGTTCCCTTTGTGCTAGATGAACGAACGTCTCTCCACATGCTCAGTTCTGAGAGATAAGTCTGTGTGAAAGCCGTCCTTCACCTTGCTTGTTGGGAACACAAAGTTTCTTTTCAGTTGCCAACTACACTCCATACATATATATGGGGAGGCACTAGCTCCAACTCGGTTTTACAGAGAAAACTGCAGGAAATTCAAACCGGCACTAGGAAACAGACTGAGAAACCAGAGTAAAAGTTTCTCCTGCAACCCGTTCCCATTGTGCTAAATGAACGAACGTCTCTCCACATGCTCAGTTTTGAGAGGTAATTGTGTGTGAAAGCCGTCCTTCAACTAGCTTGTTGGGAACACAAAGTTTCTTTTCAGTTGCCAACTACACTCCATACATATATATGGGAAGGCACAAGCTCCAACTCGGTTTTACTGTGAAAACTGCAGGAACTTCAAACCGGCACTAGGAAACAGACTGAAAACCAGAGTAAAAGTTTCTCCTGCAACCCGATCCAGTTGTGCTAGATGAACGAAAGTCTCTCCACATGCTCAGTTCTGAGAGATAAGTGTGTGTGTAAGCCGTCCTTCACCTAGCTTGTTGGGAACACAAAGTTTCTTTTCATTTGCCGACTACACTCCTTACATATATATGGGGAGGCACAAGCTCCAACTCGGTTTTACAGTGAAAACTGCAGGAAATTCAAACCGGCACTAGGAAACAGACTGAGAAACCAGAGTAAAAATTTCCCCTGCAACCCGTTCCCTTTGTGCTAGATGAACGAACGTCTCTCCACATGCTCAGTTCGGAGAGAGATGTGTGTGTGAAAGCCGTACTTCACCTAGCTTGTTGGGAACACAAAGTTTCTTTTCATTTGCCAAATCCACTCCATACATATATATGGGGAGGCACAAGCTCCAACTCGGTTTTACAGTGAAAACTGCAGGAACTTCAAACCGGCACTAGGAAACAGACTGAGAAACCAGAATAAAAGTTTCTCCTGCAAACCGTTCCCTTTGTGCTAGATGAACGAACATCTATCCACATGCTCAGTTCTGAGATGTAGGTGTGTGTGAAAGCCGCCTTTCACCTAGCTTGTTGGGAACACAAAGTTTCTTTTCAGTTGCCAACTACACTCCATACAAATATACGGGGAGGCACAAGCTCCAACTCGATTTTATCAGTAAAACTGCAGGAACTTCAAACCGGCAGCTAGGAAACAGACTGAGAAACCAGAGTAAAAGTTTCTCCTGTAACCCGATCCCATTGTGCTAGATGAACGAACGTCTCTCCACATGCTTATTTCTGAGAGATAAGTGTGTGTGAAAGCCGTTCTTCACCTAGCTTGTTGGGAACACAAATTTTCTTTTCAGTTGCCAACATCACTCCATATATATATATGGGGAGGCACAAGCTCCAACTCGGTTTTACTGTGAAAACTGCAGGAACTTCAAACCGGCACAAGGAAACAGAGTGAGAATCCAGAGTAAAAGTTTCTCCTTCAAACCGTTCCCTTTATTCTAGATGAACGAACGTCTCTCCACATGCTCAGTTCGGAGAGATAAGTGTGTGTGAAAGCCGTCCATTCACCTAGCTTGTTGGGAACACAAGTTTCTTTTCATTTGCCAACTCCACTTCCATACATATATATGGGGAGGCACAAGCTCCAACTCGGTTTTACAGTGAAAACTGCAGGAACTTCAAACCGGCACTAGGAAACAGACTGAGAAACCAGAGTAAAAGTTTCTCCTTCAACCCGATCCCATTGTGCTAGATGAACGAACGTCTCTCCACATGCTCAGTTCTGAGAGAGAATGTGTGTGAAAGCCGTCCTTCACCTAGCTTGTTGGGAACACAAAGTTTCTTTTCAGTTGCCAACTCCACTCCATACATATATATGGGGAGGCACAAGCTCCAACTCGATTTTACAGTGAATTCAACTGCAGGAACTTCAAACCGGCACTAGGAAACAGACTGAGAAACCAGAGTAAAAGTTTCTCCTGCAACCGGTCCCTTTGTGCTAGATGAACGAACGTCTCTCCACATGCTCAGTTCTGAGAGATAAGTGTGTGTGAAAGCCGTTCCTTCACCTAGCTTGTTGGGAACACAAAGTTTCTTTTCAGTTGCCAACTCCACTCCATACATATATATGGGGAGGCACAAGCTCCAACTCGGTTTTACAGTGAAAACTGCAGGAACTTCAAACCGGCCCTAGGAAACAGACTGAGAAACCAGAGTAAAAGTTTCTCCTGCAACCCGTTCCCTTTGTGCTAGATGAACGAACGTCTCTCCACATGCTCAGTTCTGAGAGATAAGTGTGTGTGAAAGCCGTCCTTCACCTAGCTTGTTGGGAACAGAAAGTTTCTTTTCAGTTGCCAACTATACTCCATACATATATATGGGTAGGCACAAGCTCCACTCGATTTTACAGTGAAAACTGCAGTAACTTCAAACCGGCACTAGGAAACAGACTGAGAAACCAGAGTAAAAGTTTATCCTGCAACCCGTTCCATTTGTGCTGGATGAAAGAAAGTCTCTCCACATGCTCAGTTCGAAGAGTTAAGTGTGTGTGAAAGCCGTCCTTCACCTAGCTTCTTGGGAACACAAAGTTTCTTTTCAGTTTCCAACTCCACTCCATACATATATATGGGGAGGCACAAGCTCCAACTCGGTTTTACAGTGAAAACTGCAGGAACTTCAAACCGGCACTAGGAAACAGTCTGAGAAACCAGAGTAAAAGTTTCTCCTGCAACCCGATCTCTTTGTGGTAGATGAACGAAAGTCTCTCCACATATTCAGTTCTGACAGATAAGTGTGTTTGAAATCCGTCCTTCACTAGCTTGTTGGGAACACAAGATTCTTTTCAGTTGCAAACTACACTCCATACATATAATGGGGAGGCACAGCTCCAACTCTGTTTTACAGTGAAAACTGCAGAAATTAAACTGGCACTAGGAAACAGACTGAGAAACCAGAGTAAAATTTTCTCCTGCAACACTTGCATTTGTGCTAGTGAACGAACGTTCTCTCCACATGCTCAGTTCTGAGAGAAAGTGTGTGTGAAGCCGTCCTTCACCTAGCTTGTGGGACACAAAGTTTTTCAGTTGCCAACTACACTCCATAATATATATGGGGAGGCACAGCTCCAACTCGGTTTTACAGTGAAAACTGCAGGAACTTCAAACCGGGACTAGGAAACAGACTGAGAAACCAGAGTAAAGTTTCTCCTGCAAACCGTTCAATTTTGTGCTAGATGAACGAACGTCTCCACATGCTCAGTTCTTGAGAGATAAGTGGGTGTGAAAGCCGTCCTTCACACTAGCGGGAACACAAAGTTTGTTTTCAGCCATTACAATCCATACATATATATGGGGAGGCACAAGCTCCAACTCGGTTTTACAGAGAAAATGCAGGAGAACTTCAAACCCGGCACTAGGAAACGACTGAGAGAAA
>NW_022588759.1:0-10390 GCF_009834535.1 Camelus ferus | reverse complement strand
GTGAAAGCCGCCCTTAACCTAGCTTGTGGGTTACACAAAGTTTCTTTCACTTGCAAACTCCACTCCATACATATATTGGGGAGGTATAGCTCCACTCGGTTTTACAGTGAAAACTGCAGAACTTCAAACCGGCAGTAGGAAACAACTGAGAAACCAGAAGTAAAAGTTTCTCCTGAACCCGTTCCCTTGTGAAAGATGAACGAGTCTCTCCAGATGCTCAGTTTCTGAGAGTATAACTATGTTTGAAAGCCGTCCTTCACCTAGCTGTTGGGAAACAAAGTTTCTTTTTCACTTGCAAACTCCACTCCATACATATATATGGGGGAGTACGAGCTCCAACTCGGTTTTACAGTGAAAACTGCCGGAACTTCAAACCGGCATTGGAAACAGACTGAGAAACCACAGTTAAAGTTTCTCTTGCACACCGTTATTGTGCTAGATGAACGAACCTCTCTCCACATGCTCAGTTCTGAGAGATATGTGTGTGTGAAAGCCTGCTTCACATAGCTTGTTGGAACACAAAGTTACTTTTAAACTTGCAATTCCACTCCATATATATATGGGGAGGACGAGGTCCAGCTCGGTTTTTACAGTGAAACCGGCAGTAACTTCAAACCGGCACTAGTAAACAGACTGAGAAACCAGAGTAGAAAATTTCTCCTGAACCCCTTCACTTGTGAGAGTTAACGAATGTCTCTCCACATGCTCAGTTCTGAGAGATAAGAGTGTGAAAGCCGTCATTCACCTAGCTTGCTGTGAACTCAAAGTTTTCTTTTCACTTGCAAACTTAACTACATACATATATATTGGGAGGTAGGAGCTCCAACTCGGTTTTACAGTGAATTACTGCAGGAACTTCAAACCGGGCACTAGGAAAAAGACTGACGAAAAACCAGAGTTAAAGTTTCCTGCAACCCGTTCCCTTTGTGCTAGATGAACGAAAGTCTCTCCACATCTCAACCCTTTTTTTTTGTGAAAGCTATAAGTGGTGGGTGAAAAGCGCCATCAAATAGCTTGTTGGGAACCACCAAAGTTTCTTTTCCACTTGCAAACTCCAATGCAACAATATATGGGGTGGTACGAGCTCCAACTCGGTTTTACAGTGAAAACTGCACGGAACTTAAACCGGCACTAGGAAACAGACTGAGAAACCAGAGTAAAAGTTTCTCCTGCAAACCGTTCCTTGTGCTAGATGAATGAACACCTCTCCACATGCTCAGTTCTGAGAGATATGTGTGTGTGAAAGCCGTCCTTCCACTAGCTTGTTGGGAACACAAAGTTTCTTTTCAGATGCAAACCACACTCCATACATATATATGGGGAGGTATGAGCTCCAACTCGGTTTTAAAGTAAAAACTGCAGGAACTTCAAACCGGCACTAAGAAACAGACTGAGAAACCAGAGTGAAAGTTTCACCTGCATCCCGTTCCGTTTGTGCTAGATGAACGAACGTCTCTCCGCATGCTCAGTTCTGAGAGATAATTGTGTGTGAAAGCCACCCTTCACCTAGCTTGTTGGGAACACAAAGTTTCTTTAACTTGCAAACACCACTCCATACATATATATGGGGAGGTTTCTAGCTCCAACTCTGTTTTACATTGAAACTGCAGGAACTTCAAACTGGCACTAGGAAACAGACTGAGAAACCAGAAGTAAAATGTTTCTCCTGCTAAACCCGTTCCCCTTTGTGCTAGATGAACAAACGTCTCTCCGCATGCTCAGTTCTGAGAGATAAGTGTGTGTGAAAGCCGTCCTTCACCAAGCTTGTTGGGAAAACAAAGTTTCTTTTCACTTGCAAACTCCACTCCATACATATAAATGGGGAGGTACGAGCTCCAACTCTGTTTTACAGTGAAAACTGCAGGAACTTCAAACCGGCACTAGGAAACAGACTGAGAAACCAGAGTAAAAGTTTCTCCCGCAACCCGTTCCCTTTGTGATAGATGAACGAATATCTCTCCACATGCTCAGTTCTGAGAGATAAATGTGTGTGAAAGCCGTCCTTCACATAGCTTGTTGGGAACACAAAGTTTCTTTTCAGTTGCAAACTACACTGCATACATATATATGGGGATGTACGAGCTTCAACTCGGATTTACAGTGAAAACTGCAGTAACTTCAAACCGGCACTAGGATAGAGACTGAGAAACCAGAGAAAAGTTTCTCCTGCAACAGCCGTGCCTTTGTGCTAGATGAACGAACGTCTCTCCACATTGCTCATTTCTGAGAGATAAATGTGTGTGAAAGCCGCCCTTCACCTAGCTTGTTGGGAACACAAGTTTCTTTTCACTTGACAATCTCCACTCCATACATATATATGGGGAGGTACTAGCACCAACTCGGTTTTACAGTGAAAACTGCAGGAACTTCAACCGGCACTAGGAAACAGACTGAGAAACCAGAGTAAAAATTTTCTCCTGCAAACCGTTCCCTTTGTGCTAGATGAACGAACGTCTCTCCACATGCTCAGTTCTGAGAGATAATTGTGTGTGAAAGCCATCCTTCACCTAGCTTGTTGGGAACACAAAGTTCTTTTCACTTGCAAACTCCACTCCATAAATATATATGGGGAGGTACGAGCTCCAACTCGATTTTACAGTGAAAACTGCAGGTAACTTCAAACCGGCAGCTAGGAAACAGACTGAGAAACCAGAGTAAAGTTTCTCCTGCAACCCGTTCCCTTTGTAGATAGATGAACGAACGTCTCTCCACATGCTCAGTTCTGAGAGATAAGTGTGTGTGAAAGCCGTCCTTCACTCTAGCTTGTTGGGACACAAAGTTTCTTTTCACTTGCAAACTCCACTCCATAAATATATATGGGGAGGTACGAGCTCCAACTCGGTTTTACAGTGAATACTGCAGTAACATCAACCAGCACTAGGAAACAGACTGAGAAACCAGAGTAAAAGTTTTCCCAGCGACGTGTTCCCTTTGTGCTAGATGAACGAAAGTCTATCCACATGCTCAGTTCTGAGAGATAAGTGTGTGTGAAAGCCGTCCTTCACATAGCTTGTTGGGAACACAAAGTTTCTTTTCAGTTGCAAACTCCACTCCATAGATATATATGGGGAGGTAGTAGCTCCAACTCGGTTTTACAGTGAAACTGCAGTAACTCTCAAACCGGCACTTGGAAACAGACTTAGAAACCAGAAAAAATTGTTTCCTTCTAACCGTTCCCTTTGTGCTAGATGAACGAACGTCTCTCCACATGCTCAGTTCTGAGAGATATGTGTGTGTGAAAGCCGTGCTTCACCTAGCTTGTTGGGAACTCAAAGTTTCTTTTCACTTGCAAGCTCCAATCCATACATATATATGGGGAGGTACGAGCTCCAGCTCTGTTTTACAGTGAAACCGGCAGTAACTTCAAACCGGCACTAGGAAACAGACTGAGAAACCAGAGTAGAAATTTCTCCTACAACCCGTTCCCTTTGTGCTAGATGAACGAACGTCTCTCCACATGCTCAGTTCTGAGAGATATTTGTGTGTGAAAGCCGCCCTTCACCTAGCTTTTTGGGAACACAAAGTTTATTTTCACTTGCAAACTCCACTCCATACAAATATGTGGGTAGGTAAGAGCTCCAACACGGTTTTACAGTGAAAACTGCAGTAACTTCAAACCGGCACTAGGAAACATACTGAGAAATCACAGTAAAAGTTTCTCCTGCAACCATTTCCCTTTGTGCTTGATGAACGAAAGTCTCTCCGCATGCTCATTTCTGGAAGAGATGTGTGTGTGAAAGCCGCACTTAACCTAGCTTGTGGGTACACAAGTTCTTTTCACTTGCAAACTCCACTCCATACATATATATGGGGACGGTACTAGCTCCAACTCGGTTTTACAGTGAAAACTGCAGGAACTTCAAACCGGCAGTAGGAAACAGACTGAGAAACCAGAGTAAAAGTTTCTCCTGCAACCCGTTCCCTTTGTGATAGATGAACGAACGTCTCTCCAGATGCTCAGTTCTGAGAGATAAGTATGTTTGAAAGCCGTCCTTCACCTAGCTTGTTGGGAAAACAAAGTTTCTTTTCAGTTGCAAACTCCACTCCATACATATATATGGGGAGGTACTGAGCTCCAACTCGGTTTTACAGTGAAAACTGCAGGAACTTCAAACCGGGACTAGGAAACAGACTGAGAAACCAGAAAAATATTGTTTCCTGCAAACCGTTCCCTTTGTGCTAGATGAACGAACGTCTCTCCACATGCTCAGTTCTGAGAGATAAGTATGTTTGAAAGCCGTCCTTCACCTAGCTTGTTGGGAAAACAAAGTTTCTTTTCAGTTGCAAACTCCACTCCATACATATATATGGGGAGGTACGAGCTCCAACTCGGTTTTACAGTGAAAACTGCAGGAACTTCAAACCGGGACTAGGAAACAGACTGAGAAACCAGAAAAATATTGTTTCCTGCAAACCGTTCCCTTTGTGCTAGATGAACGAACGTCTCTCCACATGCTCAGTTCTGAGAGATATTTGTGTGTGAAAGCCGCACTTCACCTAGCTTGTTGGGAACACAAAGTTTCTTTTCACTTGCAAACTCCAATCCATAAAAATATGTGGGTAGGTACGAGCCCCAAATCGGTTTTACAGTGAAAACTGCAGTAACTTCAAACCGGCACTAGGAAACAGACTGAGAAATCACAGTAAAAGTTTCTCCTGCAACCCGTTCCCTTTGTGCTAGATGAACGAACGTCTCTCCACATGCTCAGTCTGAGAGATAAGTGTGTGTGAAAGCCGTCCTTCTCCTAGCTTGTTGGGAACACAAAGTTTCTTTTAAGTAGCAAACTCCAATCCATATATATATATGGGGAAGTACTACCTCCAACTCGTTTTTACAGTGAAAACTGCAGGAACTTCAAACCAGCAGTAGGAAACAGGCTGAGAACCCAGAGTAAATTTTCACCTGCAACCCGTTTCATTTGTGCTAGACGAACGAACGTCTCTCCACATGCTCAGTTCTGAGAGATAAGTGTGTGTGAAAGCCGTCCTTCACCCAGCTTTTTGGGAACACAAAGTTTCTTTTCAGTTGCAAAACCACTCCATACATATATACTGGGAGGTACGAGCTCCAACTCGGATTTTACAGTGAAAACTGCAGGAACTTCAAACCGGCACTAGGAAACAGACTGAGAAACCAGAGAAAAGTTTCTCCTGCAACGGTTTCCATTTGTGCTAGATGAACGAACGTCTCTCCACATGCTCAGTTCTGAGGGATAAGTGTGTGTGAAAGCTTTACTTCAACTAGCTTATTGGGAACACAAAGTTCTTTTCACTTGCAAACTCCACTCCGTACGTTTATATGAGGAGTTACAAGCTCCAAATCGGTTTTACAGTGAAACTGCAGGAACTTCAAACCGGCACTAGGAAACAGACTGAGAAACCAGAGTAATAATTTTCCTGCAACCCGTTCCTTTTGTGCTGGATGAACGAACGTCTCTCCACATGCTCAGTTCTGAGAGATAAGTGTGTGTGAAAGCCGTCCTTCATCTAGCTTGTTGGGAACACAAAGTTTCTTTTCAGTTGCAAAGCCCACTCCATACAATTATATTGGGAGGTACGAGCTCCAACTCGGTTTTACAGTGAAAACTGCAGTAATTTCAAACCGGTACTTGGAAACAGACTGAGAAACCAGAGTAAAAGTTTCTCCTGCAAACCGTTCCCTTTGTGCCAGATTAACGAAAGTCTCTCCGCATGCTCAATTCTGAGAGATAAGTGTGTGTCAAAGCCGCCCTTCACCTAGCTTGTTGGGAACACAAAATTTCTTTTCACTTGTAAATTCCAATCCATACATATATATGGGGAGGTACTAGCTCCAACTCGGTTTTACAGTGAAAACTGCAGGAACTTCAAACCGGCAGTAGGAAACAGACTGAGAAACCAGAGTAAAAGTTTCTCCTGCAACCCGTTCCCTTTGTGAAAGATGAACGAACGTCTCTCCAGATGCTCAGTTCTGAGAGATAACTATGTTTGAAAGCCGTCCTTCACCTAGCTTGTTGGGAAAACAAAGTTTCTTTTCACTTGCAAACTCCACTCCATACATATATATGGGGAGGTACGAGCTCCAACTCGGTTTTACAGTGAAAACTGCCGGAACTTCAAACCGGCACTTGGAAACAGACTGAGAAACCACAGTTAAAGTTTCTCTTGCACACCGTTATTTGTGCTAGATGAACGAACCTCTCTCCACATGCTCAGTTCTGAGAGATATGTGTGTGTGAAAGCCGTGCTTCACATAGCTTGTTGGGAACACAAAGTTTCTTTTAACTTGCAAATTCCACTCCATATATATATATGGGGAGGTACGAGCTCCAGCTCGGTTTTACAGTGAAACCGGCAGTAACTTCAAACCGGCACTAGGAAACAGACTGAGAAACCAGAGTTAAAAGTTTCTCCTGCCAACCCGTTCCCTTTGTGCTAGATGAACGAACGTCTCTCCCACATGCTCAGTTCTTGAGAGATAAGTGTGTGTGAAAGCCGCCCTTCACATAGCTTGTTGGGAACACAAAGTTTCTTTTCACTTGCCAAACTCCAATGCCATACATATATGGGGAGGTACGAGCTCCCAACTCGGTTTTACAGTGAAAACTGCAGGAACTTCAACCGGCACTAGGAAACAGACTGAGAAACCAGAGTAAATTTTCTCCTGCAACCCCGTCCCCTTGTGCTAGATGAACGAAGTCTCTCCCACATGCTCAGTTTGAGAGATAGTGTGTGTGAAAGCCGTCCTTCTCCCTAGCTTGTTGGGAACACAAAGTTCTTTTCAATTGCAACCCCACTCCTATAAATCTATGAGGGAGGTACGAGCTTCCAACTCGGTTTTACAGTGAAAACTGCAGTAACTTCAAACCGGCACTAGGAAACAGACTGAGAACCAGAGTAAAAGTTTCTCCTGCACCCGTTCCGTTTGTGCTAGATGAACGAACGCTCTCCGCATGCTCAGTTTGAGAGATAATTGTGTGTTGAAGCCACCCTTCACCTAGCTTGTTGGGAACACAAGTTTCTTTTCACTTGCAAACACCACTCCATACATATATATGGAGGAGTTACGAGCTCCAACTCTGTTTTACATTGAAAACTGCAGGAACATTCAACCTGGCACTAGGAAACCAGACTGAGTAATACCAGAGTAAAATGTTTCTCCTGCCAACCCGTTCCCTTTGTGCTAGATGAACGAACTTCTTTTCCACATGCTCAGTTATGAGAGATAATTGTGTGTGAAAGCCGTACTTCACCCAGCTTTGTGGGAACACAAAGTTTCTTTATCAGCTTGCAAACTCAACTCCATTACCATATATACTGGGTAGGTACGAAGCTCCCAAACTTCTGATTTACAGTGAAAACTGCAGGAACTTCAAACCGGCAGTAAGGAAACAGACTGAGAAACCAGAGTAAAAGTTTCTCCCGCAACCCGTTCCCTTTGTGATAGATGAACGAATATCTCTCCACATGCTCAGTTCTGAGAGATAAATGTGTGTGAAAGCCGTCCTTCACATAGCTTGTTGGGAACACAAAGTTTCTTTTCAGTTGCAAACTACACTGCATACATATATATGGGGATGTACGAGCTTCAACTCGGATTTACAGTGAAAACTGCAGTAACTTCAAACCGGCACTAGGATAGAGACTGAGAAACCAGAGAAAAAGTTTCTCCTGCAACCCGTTCCTTTGTGCTAGATGAACGAAACGTCTCTCCCACATGCTCAGTTCTGAGAGATAAATGTGTGTGAAAGACGCCCTTCACCTAGCTTGTTGGGAACACAAAGTTTCTTTTAAATTGCAATCTCCACTCCATACATATATATGGGGATGTACTAGCACCAACACTGTTTTACAGTGAAAACTGCAGGAACTTCAATCCGGCACTAGGAAACAGACTGATAAACCAGAGTAAAAATTTCTCCTGCAACACGTTCCCTTTGTGCTAGATGAACGAACGTCTCTCCACATGCTCAGTTCTGAGAAGTAAGTGTGTGTGAAAGCCATCCTTCACCTAGCTTGTTGGGAACACAAAGTTTCTTTTCACTTGCAAACTCCACTCCACACATATATATGGGGAGGTACAAGCTCCAACTCGATTTTACAGTGAAAACTTCAGGTACTTCAAACCGGCAGTAGGAAACAGACTGAGAAACCAGAGTTAAAGTTTCTCCTGCAACCCGTTCCCTTTGAGATAGATGAACGAACGTCTCTCCACATGCTCAGTTCTGAGAGATAAGTGTGTGTGAAAGCCGTCCTTCATCTAGCTTGTTGGGAACACAAAGTTTCTTTTCACTTGCAAACTACACTCCATAAATATATATGGGGAGGTACGAGCTCCAACTCGGTTTTACAGTGAATACTGCAGTAACATCAAACCAGCACTAGGAAACAGACTGAGAAACCAGAGTAAAAGTTTTCCCAGCGACGTGTTCCCTTTGTGCTAGATGAACGAAAGTCTATCCACATGCTCAGTTCTGAGAGATAAGTGTGTGTGAAAGCCGTCCTTCACATAGCTTGTTGGGAACACAAAGTTTCTTTTCAGTTGCAAACTCCACTCCATAGATATATATGGGGAGGTAGTAGCTCCAACTCGGTTTTACAGTGAAAACTGCAGTAACTTCAAACCGGCACTTGGAAACAGACTTAGAAACCAGAAAAAAATTGTTTCCTGCTAACCGTTCCCTTTGTGCTAGATGAACGAACGTCTCTCCACATGCTCAGTTCTGAGAGATATGTGTGTGTGAAAGCCGTGCTTCACCTAGCTTGTTGGGAACTCAAAGTTTCTTTTCACTTGCAAGCTCCAATCCATACATATATATGGGGAGGTACGAGCTCCAGCTCTGTTTTACAGTGAAACCGGCAGTAACTTCAAACCGGCACTAGGAAACAGACTGAGAAACCAGAGTAGAAATTTCTCCTGCAACCCGTTCCCTTTGTGCTAGATGAACGAACGTCTCTCCACATGCTCAGTTCTGAGAGATATTTGTGTGTGAAAGCCGCCCTTCACCTAGCTTTTTGGGAACACAAAGTTTATTTTCACTTGCAAACTCCACTCCATACAAATATGTGGGTAGGTAAGAGCCCCAACACGGTTTTACAGTGAAAACTGCAGTAACTTCAAACCGGCACTAGGAAACATACTGAGAAATCACAGTAAAAGTTTCTCCTGCAACCATTTCCCTTTGTGCTTGATGAACGAACGTCTCTCCGCATGCTCATTTCTGGAAGAGATGTGTGTGTGAAAGCCGCACTTAACCTAGCTTGTTGGGTACACAAAGTTTCTTTTCACTTGCAAACTCCACTCCATACATATATATGGGGAGGTACTAGCTCCAACTCGGTTTTACAGTGAAAACTGCAGGAACTTCAAACCGGCAGTAGGAAACAGACTGAGAAACCAGAGTAAAAGTTTCTCCTGCAACCCGTTCCCTTTGTGATAGATGAACGAACGTCTCTCCACATGCTCAGTCTGAGAGATAAGTGTGTGTGAAAGCCGTCCTTCACCTAGCTGTTGGGAACACAAAGTTCTTTTCAGTTGCAAACTCCAATCATACATATATATGGGGAATGTACGAGCTCCAACTCGGTTTTACAGTGAAAACTGCAGGAACTTCAAACCGGCCTAGGAAACAGATTGAGAAACCAGAGAAAATTTTCTCCTGCAAACCGTTCCTTTGTGCTAGATGAACGAACGTCTCTCCACATGCCTCAGTTTCTGAGAGATAAAGTGTGTGTGAAAGCCGTCCTTCACCTAGCTTGTTGGGAACACAAAGTTTCTTTTAAATTGCAATCTCCACTCCATACATATATATGGGGATGTACTAGCACCAACACTGTTTTACAGTGAAAACTGCAGGAACTTCAATCCGGCACTAGGAAACAGACTGATAAACCAGAGTAAAAATTTCTCCTGCAACACGTTCCCTTTGTGCTAGATGAACGAACGTCTCTCCACATGCTCAGTTCTGAGAAGTAAGTGTGTGTGAAAGCCATCCTTCACCTAGCTTGTTGGGAACACAAAGTTTCTTTTCACTTGCAAACTCCACTCCACACATATATATGGGGAGGTACAAGCTCCAACACGGTTTTACAGTGAAAACTGCAGTAACTTCAAACCGGCACTAGGAAACATACTGAGAAATCACAGTAAAAGTTTCTCCTGCAACCATTTCCCTTTGTGCTTGATGAACGAAAGTCTCTCCGCATGCTCATTTCTGGAAGAGATGTGTGTGTGAAAGCCGCACTTAACCTAGCTTGCTGGGTACACAAAGTTTCTTTTCACTTGCAAACTCCACTCCATACATATATATGGGGAGGTACTAGCTCCAACTCGGTTTTACAGTGAAAACTGCAGGAACTTCAAACCGGCAGTAGGAAACAGACTGAGAAACCAGAGTAAAAGTTTCTCCTG
>NW_022588758.1:0-10391 GCF_009834535.1 Camelus ferus | reverse complement strand
AGTGAGCCTCGCTCCACACTGACTTCTCCTGGCTCGGCTGACTCCTTCCTGACCTCCTGTCCCTGGGGTGCCTCCTGGGTCACTTAGACGGGTTTCTGTGTTTCGTCGTTCTTTTGACTGGTTTTCCCGTCTCATGCCATGTGATTCTCTTGTTTAGAATGTCCATTCAGATCCTGGTAAATGGAAAAGTGGCAAAGCCCTCCCTCCAGCTTTGTACGGTGGTGCTTTGTGCAATGGTCTTCCTGGTGTGGTAAACCTCACAAGCCTCACTGTGACTTCTTTTCTTCTCGGGGTAAGTGTGTCTTGGCCGCTGCCACCATTTGTACTCTGGGCAGAAAAGCCTGGCTCTCGGGATTTTTGCGTTTGTAGTAGGGAAGTATAGCTGGAAGGAAAGAGCCCGCCGTGAAAATGCCTCTCTTCCCTGCGAGGGAATTCCGATGCTCACCAAGTGCGTACGTTGTGTTTGTCCCCCACCCTGCGCCGGTTCGGCCTGCCCGGAAGCTGTCAGAGCTGCTCCGTCGGTCTCATGGCACACCGTGGGGTTTTGCGCACGAGGTGGTACAGTCCCTTTGGTCTGTCAGTGTGGGGTTGAGACTCCCCACAGTCAACTCTCCCGTAGCACGCAGTTAGGGTGCGTTCTGTAGCCGAACGTAAAAATCCAAGACGTCCCTGAGGATAGGGATGATTGTAGCGGAGCCTGAGTCCCTTCTGAGGACAGCCTTGTCCCCTCAGGAGCCCTTGGCCAGCTCCGCCGCAGGTCTCCTGGATGCCCAGCTCCCCAGGGCTCTTTGCGCCCAGGGGCAGCCCCTGCGTGGAGGAGGAGGGGCCCTTTGTGAGGAGGGGGCAGAGAGGGCCTGGTAGGGTCCTGCAGGCAGAGGCACTGCAGGCAGAGCCCTGCAGGCAGAGCCCTGCAGGCCGAGCGGCGACCCTGGTGCGGCTATGCTTGCTCGTGTGGAGAATGAGCTCTTCACGTCCGTCTCGTGTCCGTGTTCCTGGTCCGCGCCTGGCAAGCTAGCGTGGAGCTGGGGATGGTGGCGGGAATGCCGTCCTGCCCAGAGCGGCTGGCTGTTTGGAAGGCGCTAGTTTGCCCGTGGTCTGGAAGCTCTTTGTGCAGCCTCTCGGGCAGGAGGACCCTTGGCTTCCTCCACTTGGAGACAGCGGTGGCGGGGACGTGCGGCATCAGGGTCGTAACCCCGTGTCCCCCTGTGTGGCCCAGGCTGCAAGCAGACCCCAGAGGGCTGGGCGGAGCGTGTGGCACTGTGCTACTCTCTGGGAACCCAGGTGGAGTTGAGGGTGCACGGTGACGACGATTGCTGCGTTGGGTTACGGCTCTTGTCGGTGTTGGCGTTTTGTCTGTCATTCAACAAAGACATCCCTTATGTATCGCAGGTCACCCCGTGGGAAGGAGAGCCACAATATTTCGGAGGAGCAGCCCACGAGGACTGCCCCTTGAGCGACCAGTCGTCGCCCAGCTGGGCACCTGCAACTGGTCCCACTTGGTGCCCTGTGCAACCTCGCCCCCCACCGCCAGCTGCTCCGCTCGGTAAGAGGAAAGCATAGTCCTCTGTTTCTTACTTGAGTCACTGCAGAAGAAGGGCAGATCACTATCCGGGGCTTCCCCGTGCACGGGCGGCCGTGACTGGGCTCACGGCCGTGTCCCTCTGGTCCCTTAGCAGATGCACTTGATGGACTGCGTCTTCCCCGTCCTGACCTGGGGAGGGAGGTGTCTGTTGTAGAGGGAAAGAGGGTCCTCTGACGGAGGGCAGACGTGTCGGTTCTGCACATGGGCCTTCAACAGACACCACGTTCCGGGCTCCCTGGAGGACAAGCCCGCCCCTGTCACTGTCTGCAGCGAGTGGAGCCCTGACCTTCCACAGCCGATGATCGGTTATGGGAGACACACCCGAACCCGGGGCCTGTGGTCTCTACAGTCAAGGGTAATGTGACCTGTCTCCCACTCGGTCTGATGTGAGACTTAGTGTGATATGGGGAAGAAGGCATCAAAGTTCTTTTGCTCTTCAGCAAACTAAGATGTTTTGTAAGTCAGTGAACCATGAAAGAGTGTTTTGTACTTTATTTTATCTATGCCGAGAAGCTAATTGACTCGGGGAAGGACATAGTTTAGTGGTAAACAGAATGCTTGCTTAGCATGCCGAATTCCGTGTGCTCATTCCCGGTACCTCCCTTTAAATACAGAAGAAAAGAAAAAACAAAAACAAGAGCAAACTTCAAATGTTAGAAATACATAGTGCGCAAACCCAAATTCCATATCCATTCTTTTTACGTGTTTTCCTCTTACTACTTGGTTTGAAATATATCCCAACCTTGACTTAAGCACTTTTTTCAGAAAATGCTCTAACTCTTTGAAAGTCTTTTCTGCCACTTTTGTTTTGACACATCCACGAACGGAGATAGACGCACATGGTGGTTTTAATATACATTCGTGAATATTCTCATTAATGTACCTGTAACTACATTTTACAGATGGTGTGTCAGTGCGCCACTTTACAGAAGAGAGAGGAAGAGAATCTTCCTGGGATGAGGTACAGTCTCTTGTTGTTAATGTCCTTGTGTGACTATATAAGTACCAGGGGATTCTGAGACATAAACCGGGGGTTGGTGTGAGTGTGCATCTTCACGTTTTCATCTGCTGATGAGAATTTTTGGCTTATGCTTTTAACTTACAGTTTAGGATGTGATTCTGTGCTTAATGCCGTAGGACTGGATAATGCACTTGTGTTCATTTTCCAGACTCACCTAGTGAAGCCAGTGTCTGTATGGGCATTCTTGTTTTCAGGGTCTTTCCCTTACAGTTCATTAGAGGATATCGAAAAGAAATTCATCCCTGGGAAAGTTAGGTGCATCTTGGTGTTGGTTCTTGTTTTAGCCGTCCTCACTTGAAATTAATTAAGTGATGTTTCATTTTCAAGGCAGCATGTTTTGTCTTCCCATTCCACCGCCAGTAACAGTGGTCTAGTTTCCTTAGTGCCTTACGCTGTTTCCCACCTGCACTTTTACTCAGGCTGCCCTTCCCCAAAGCCCCTCCACATCCCCCCTCTGCGCTGGATCTCTCTTTTACGAAACAGTGCGGTCTTCCCAGCATTCCCTGAGCTATCCACGTTCAGCGGACTCTCCTGTGCTTTGTGGCGTTACTGTACCCGTTCACCTCAGTTGTAGTGCTGTTGAAAATTTTCTGTGCTGATTTGTTTTCATGGATCCTGTGCCTCTGGCAGAACAGAGAGGAGAATCTGCCTTTTATTTGTATCGCCAGCTTCTCCCAGGATAGGGCTTATGTTCTGATAGCTTCGGTAAATAACTGTTGTCTACCTGACTGACTAAGCGTAGGCACATGATCTGAATTTCGGTTCCTGCTTTATCTTGTTTTGTGTTCCAAGAAGGGGCGACTAAGCCCGAAATTACAAAACCGGAGTACGCTACTGGGACTGTAGAAGTGGCTCCGCAGGAGCTGACGGATCATAAAACACTGACCTCTGTTGGTGGAGCACACGGATCTTATTATACACTGGGTAAGTTAGTGAACGTGGCTGGCATTTCTTGTTCTCTGTGCCTAGAAACTAGTGTGCTCTTGGGGGGAAGGGTATATGTAGCTCAGCAGTAGAGAGAATGCGGGCTTAGCATGCAGGAGTTCCTGGGGTCAGTATCCAGTTCCTCCAAGAAACGAGTGTGATACGGGGAAGGAAGGAAGGAAGGAAGGCGCAAAGGTTTTGTTTCGCTTCAGCAGGGTCTTCGCAGGAAAGCCTAATCCTCCATTCTTTTCTGTGGTTTTTAGCCGACGCGGGACCTGGCGCGGCTCCGGTGTGGCCCGGCAGCGCCCGCCCACCTGCGGCGGCCCCGGAGACCCAGGGAAGTGGGGTGGTCATGCTCTGTTGGGCCTCGTCCTGGGAATGGTGATCGTCCCTGTTCTCCCGGCAACCGTTCCTGGCCTCGTCTGCAGACTGTGTGTCCTGTGACGGGTCTGGCGTGGCGTGTCGCTGCCTTTTTCAGACTCAAAACTCTTGCCCAGGAGCCAGTGGGCTGCTTCTCCCGGGAGCCCGTCGCCTTGGCTGGTGCCTGCAGGAGCCATGAGGGAGTGCTTAGGAGCCGGGGCCCGCAGACTTTGACTGTGGGTTTCTCGAAACAGCGTGAGGAGAGTGAGCCCTCGCTCCACACTGACTTCTCCTGGCTCGGCTGACTCCTTCCTGACCTCCTGCACCTGGGGTTGCTCCTGGGTCACTTAGACGGGTTTCTGTGTCGTCGTTCTTTTGACTGGTTTCCCGGCTCAGGCCATGTGATTCTCTTGTTTAGAATGTCCATTCAGATCCTGGTAACTGGAAAAGGGGCAAAGCCCTCCCTCCAGCTTTGTACGGTGTGCTTTGTGCAACTTGGAGTCTTCCTGGGTGTGGTAAACGTCACAGCCCGTCACTGTGACGTCTTTTCTCGGGGGGTAAGTGTGTCTTGGCCGCTGCCTCCAGTTGTACTCTGGGCAGAAAAGCCTGGCTCTCGGAGATGTTGCGTTTGTAGTAGGGAATAGAGGCTGGAAGGGAAAGAGCCCGCCGTGAAAATGCCTCCTTCCCTGCGAGGGAATTCCGATGCGCACCAGAGTGCGTACGTTGTGTTTGTCCCCCACCCTGCGCCGGGTCGGGCCTGCCCTGGAAGCTGTCAGAGCTGCTCGTCGGTCTCATGGCACACCGTGGGGTTTTGCGCACGAGCTGTTACAGTCCCTTTGGTGTCAGGTGTGGGGTTGAGACTCCCCACGTCACTCTCCCATAGCACGCAGTTAGGGTGCGTTCTGTAGCGAACGTAAAATCCAGACGTCCCTGAGGATAGGGATGATTGTAGCGGAGCCTGAGTCCCTTCTGAGGACAGCCTTGTCCCCTCAGGAGCCCTTGGCCAGCTCCGCCGCAGGTCTCCTGGATGCCCAGCTCCCCAGGGCTCTTTGCGCCCAGGGGCAGCCCCTGCGTGGAGGAGGAGGGCCCTTTGTGTGGAGGGGGCAGAGAGGGCCTGGTAGGGTCCTGCAGGCAGGGCACTGCAGGCAGAGCCCTGCAGGCAGAGCCCTGCAGGCAGAGCGGTGACCCTGGTGCGGCTCTGCTTGCTCGTGTTGAGAATGAGCTCTTCACGTCCGTCCCGTGTCCGTGTTCCTGGTCCGCGCCGGGCAAGCTTGCGTGGAGCTGGGGAAGGTGGCAGGGAGGGCCGTCCCGCCCAGAGCGGCTGGCTGTTGGGAAGGCGCTAGTTTGCCCGTGGGCTGGAAGCTCTGTGTGCAGCCTCTCGGGAAGGAGGACCCTTGGCTTCCTCCAATTGGAGACAGCGGCGGCGGGGACGTGTGGCATCAGGGTCGTATCCCCGTGTCCCCCTGTGTGGCCCAGGCTGCAAGCAGACCCCAGAGGGCTGGGCGGAGCGTGTGGCACTGTGCTACTCTCTGGGAACCCGGTGGAGTTGAGGGTGCCCGGTGCCGACGGCTGCTGCGTTGGGTTTCGGCACTTGTCGGTGTTGGCGCTTTTGTCTGTCATCCAACCCAGCCCTCCCTTCTGTCCTGCAGGTCACCCCGTGGGCCGGAGGTCCCCAAACTTTCCGAGGACCAGCCTGCGTGGCCTGCCCCGGGTGCGGACTGTCGTCGCCCAGCTGGGCACCTGCACCTGGTCCCCCTTGGTGCCCTGTGCAACCTCGCCCCCCACGACCAGCTGCTCCGCTCGGTTATAGGAAAGCATAGTCCTCTGTTTCTTCCTTGAGTCACTGCAGAAGAAGGGCAGATCGCTCTCCGGGGCTTCCCCGTGCACGGGCGGCTGTGACTGGGCTCACTGCCGTGTCCCTCTGGTCCCTTAGAAGACGCACTTGATGGACCGCGTCTTCCCCGTCCTGCCCTGGGGAGGGAGGTGTCTGTTGTAGAGGGAAAGAGGGTCCTCGGACGGAGGGCAGACGTGTCGGTTCTGCACACGGGCCTTCAACAGACACCACGTTCCGGGCTCCCTGGAAGACAAGCCCGCCCCTGTCACTGTCTGCAGCGAGTGGAGCCCTGACCTTCCACAGCCGATGATCGGTTATGGGAGACACACCCGAACCCGGGGCCTGTGGTCTCTACAGTCAAGGGTAATGTGACCTGTCTCCCACTCGGTCTGATGTGAGACTTAGTGTGATATGGGGAAGAAGGCATCAAAGTTCTTTTGCTCTTCAGCAAACTAAGATGTTTTGTAAGTCAGTGAACCATGAAAGAGTGTTTTGTACTTTATTTTATCTATGCCGAGAAGCTAATTGACTCGGGGAAGGACATAGTTTAGTGGTAAACAGAATGCTTGCTTAGCATGCCGAATTCCGTGTGCTCATTCCCGGTACCTCCCTTTAAATACAGAAGAAAAGAAAAAACAAAAACAAGAGCAAACTTCAAATGTTAGAAATACATAGTGCGCAAACCCAAATTCCATATCCATTCTTTTTACGTGTTTTCCTCTTACTACTTGGTTTGAAATATATCCCAACCGTGACTTAAGCATTTTTTTCAGAAAATGCTCTAACTCTTTGAAAGTCTTTTCTGCCACTTTTGTTTTGACACATCCACGAACGGAGATAGACGCACATGGTGGTTTTAATATACATTCGTGAATATTCTCATTAATGTACCTGTAACTACATTTTACAGATGGTGTGTCAGTGCGCCACTTTACAGAAGAGAGAGGAAGAGAATCTTCCTGGGATGAGGTACAGTCTCTTGTTGTTAATGTCCTTGTGTGACTATATAAGTACCAGGGGATTCTGAGACATAAACCGGGGGTTGGTGTGAGTGTGCATCTTCACGTTTTCATCTGCTGATGAGAATTTTTGGCTTATGCTTTTAACTTACAGTTTAGGATGTGATTCTGTGCTTAATGCCGTAGGACTGGATAATGCACTTGTGTTCATTTTCCAGACTCACCTAGTGAAGCCAGTGTCTGTATGGGCATTCTTGTTTTCAGGGTCTTTCCCTTACAGTTCATTAGAGGATATCGAAAAGAAATTCATCCCTGGGAAAGTTAGGTGCATCTTGGTGTTGGTTCTTGTTTTAGCCGTCCTCACTTGAAATTAATTAAGTGATGTTTCATTTTCAAGGCAGCATGTTTTGTCTTCCCATTCCACCGCCAGTAACAGTGGTCTAGTTTCCTTAGTGCCTTACGCTGTTTCCCACCTGCACTTTTACTCAGGCTGCCCTTCCCCAAAGCCCCTCCACATCCCCCCTCTGCGCTGGATCTCTCTTTTACGAAACAGTGCGGTCTTCCCAGCATTCCCTGAGCTATCCACGTTCAGCGGACTCTCCTGTGCTTTGTGGCGTTACTGTACCCGTTCACCTCAGTTGTAGTGCTGTTGAAAATTTTCTGTGCTGATTTGTTTTCATGGATCCTGTGCCTCTGGCAGAACAGAGAGGAGAATCTGCCTTTTATTTGTATCGCCAGCTTCTCCCAGGATAGGGCTTATGTTCTGATAGCTTCGGTAAATAACTGTTGTCTACCTGACTGACTAAGCGTAGGCACATGATCTGAATTTCGGTTCCTGCTTTATCTTGTTTTGTGTTCCAAGAAGGGGCGACTAAGCCCGAAATTACAAAACCGGAGTACGCTACTGGGACTGTAGAAGTGGCTCCGCAGGAGCTGACGGATCATAAAACACTGACCTCTGTTGGTGGAGCACACGGAGCTTATTATACACTGGGTAAGTTAGTGAACGTGGCTGGCATTTCTTGTTCTCTGTGCCTAGAAACTAGTGTGCTCTGGGGGGAAGGGTATATGTAGCTCAGCAGTAGAGAGAATGCGGGCTTAGCATGCAGGAGTTCCTGGGGTCAGTATCCAGTTCCTCCAAGAAACGAGTGTGATACGGGGAAGGAAGGAAGGAAGGAAGGCGCAAAGGTTTTGTTTCGCTTCAGCAGGGTCTTCGCAGGAAAGCCTAATCCTCCATTCTTTTCTGTGGTTTTTAGCCGACGCGGGACCTGGCGCGGCTCCGGTGTGGCCCGGCAGCGCCCGCCCACCTGCGGCGGCCCCGGAGACCCAGGGAAGTGGGGTGGTCATGCTCTGTTGGGCCTCGTCCTGGGAATGGTGATCGTCCCGTTCTCCCGGCAACCGTTCCTGGCCTCGTCTGCAGACTGTGTGTCCTGTGACGGGTCTGGCGTGGCGTGTCGCTGCCTTTTTCAGACTCAAAACTCTTGCCCAGGAGCCAGTGGGCTGCTTCTCCCGGGAGCCCGTCGCCTTGGCTGGTGCCTGCAGGAGCCATGAGGGAGTGCTTAGGAGCCGGGGCCCGCAGACTTTGACTGTGGGTTTCTCGAAACAGCGTGAGGAGAGTGAGCCCTCGCTCCACACTGACTTCTCCTGGCTCGGCTGACTCCTTCCTGACCTCCTGCACCTGGGGTTGCTCCTGGGTCACTTAGACGGGTTTCTGTGTCGTCGTTCTTTTGACTGGTTTCCCGGCTCAGGCCATGTGATTCTCTTGTTTAGAATGTCCATTCAGATCCTGGTAAATGGAAAAGGGGCAAAGCCCTCCCTCCAGCTTTGTACGGTGTGCTTTGTGCAACTTGGAGTCTTCCTGGGTGTGGTAAACGTCACAGCCCGTCACTGTGACGTCTTTTCTCGGGGGGTAAGTGTGTCTTGGCCGCTGCCTCCAGTTGTACTCTGGGCAGAAAAGCCTGGCTCTCGGAGATGTTGCGTTTGTAGTAGGGAATAGAGGCTGGAAGGGAAAGAGCCCGCCGTGAAAATGCCTCCTTCCCTGCGAGGGAATTCCGATGCGCACCAGAGTGCGTACGTTGTGTTTGTCCCCCACCCTGCGCCGGGTCGGGCCTGCCCTGGAAGCTGTCAGAGCTGCTCGTCGGTCTCATGGCACACCGTGGGGTTTTGCGCACGAGCTGTTACAGTCCCTTTGGTGTCAGGTGTGGGGTTGAGACTCCCCACGTCACTCTCCCATAGCACGCAGTTAGGGTGCGTTCTCGTAGCGAACGTAAAATCCAGACGTCCCTGAGGATAGGGATGATTGTAGCGGAGCCTGAGTCCCTTCTGAGGACAGCCTTGTCCCCTCAGGAGCCCTTGGCCAGCTCCGCCGCAGGTCTCCTGGATGCCCAGCTCCCCAGGGCTCTTTGCGCCCAGGGGCAGCCCCTGCGTGGAGGAGGAGGGCCCTTTGTGTGGAGGGGGCAGAGAGGGCCTGGTAGGGTCCTGCAGGCAGGGCACTGCAGGCAGAGCCCTGCAGGCAGAGCCCTGCAGGCAGAGCGGTGACCCTGGTGCGGCTCTGCTTGCTCGTGTTGAGAATGAGCTCTTCACGTCCGTCCCGTGTCCGTGTTCCTGGTCCGCGCCGGGCAAGCTTGCGTGGAGCTGGGGAAGGTGGCAGGGAGGGCCGTCCCGCCCAGAGCGGCTGGCTGTTGGGAAGGCGCTAGTTTGCCCGTGGGCTGGAAGCTCTGTGTGCAGCCTCTCGGGAAGGAGGACCCTTGGCTTCCTCCAATTGGAGACAGCGGCGGCGGGGACGTGTGGCATCAGGGTCGTATCCCCGTGTCCCCCTGTGTGGCCCAGGCTGCAAGGCAGGACCCCAGAGGGCTGGGCGGAGCGTGTGGCACTGTGCTACTCTCTGGGAACCCGGTGGAGTTGAGGGTGCCCGGTGCCGACGGCTGCTGCGTTGGGTTTCGGCACTTGTCGGTGTTGGCGCTTTTGTCTGTCATCCAACCCAGCCCTCCCTTCTGTCCTGCAGGTCACCCCGTGGGCCGGAGGTCCCCAAACTTTCCGAGGACCAGCCTGCGTGGCCTGCCCCGGGTGCGGCCTGTCGTCGCCCAGCTGGGCACCTGCACCTGGTCCCCCTTGGTGCCCTGTGCAACCTCGCCCCCCACGGCCAGCTGCTCCGCTCGGTAAGAGGAAAGCATAGTCCTCTGTTTCTTCCTTGAGTCACTGCAGAAGAAGGGCAGATCGCTCTCCGGGGCTTCCCCGTGCACGGGCGGCTGTGACTGGGCTCACTGCCGTGTCCCTCTGGTCCCTTAGAAGACGCACTTGATGGACCGTCGTCTTCCCCGTCCTGCCCTGGGGAGGGAGGTGTCTGTTGTAGAGGGAAAGAGGGGTCCTCGGACGATGGGCAGACGTGTCGGTTCTGCACACGGGCCTTCAACAGACACCACGTTCCGGGCTCCCTTGGAAGACAAGCCCGCCCCTGTCACTGTCTGCTGCGAGTGGAAGCCCTGACCTTCCACAGCCGATGATCGGTTATGGGAGACACACCCGAACCCGGGGCCGGTGGTCTCTACAGTCAAGGGTAATGTGACCTGTCTCCCACTCGTTCTGATGTGAGACTTAGTGTGATATGGGGAAGAAGGCATCAAAGTTCTTTTGCTCTTCAGCAAACTAAGATGTTTTGTAAGTCAGTGAACCATGAAAGAGTGGTTTTTGTATCTTTATTTTATCTATGCC
>NW_022588757.1:0-10410 GCF_009834535.1 Camelus ferus | reverse complement strand
AAATTTTACTCTGGTTTTCTCAGTCTGTTTCCTAGTGCCGGTTAGAAATTCCTGCAGTTTTCACTGTAAAACAGACTTGGAGCTAGTACCAACCCATATATATGTATGGAGTATAGTTTGAAACTGAAAAGAAACTTTGTGTTCCAAACAAGCTGGGTGAAGTACGGCTTTCTCACACACTTATCTCTGAGAACATAGCATGTGTAGAGACGTTCTTTCATCTAGCACAATGTTAAAGGTTTGCAGGTAAAACATTTACTCTGGATTCTCACCTTGTTTCCTAGGACTGGTAAGAATTTCCTCTAGGTTTCTCTGTAAAACCGAGTTGGACCTTGTACCTCCCCATATAAGTTTATGGAGTGTAGTTTGAAACTGAAAAGAAACTTTGTGTTCCCCACAAGCTGGGTGAAGTACGGCTATCACACACAGTTTTCTCTCAGAACTGAGCATGTGGAGAGACGTTCGTTCATCTAGCAAAAAGGGAACGGGTTGCAGGGGAAACTTTTTCTCTGGTTTCTCAGTTTGTTTCTTAGTGCCGGTTGAAGTTCCAGCAGGTTTCACTGTAAAACGGAGTTGGAATTAGTACATCCCCATATATATGTATGGATTGTAGTTTGCAAATGAAAAAAAATGTTTGTTTTCCCAACAAGCTAGGTGAAGTTCGGCTTTCACACACAATTATTTCTCAGAACTGAGCATGTGGAGAGACTTTCGTTCATCTAGCACAAAGGGAACGGGTTGCAGGGGAAACTTTTACTCATTTGTCCCAGTATGTTTCCTAGTGCCGGTTTGAATATCCTGCAGTTTTACTGTAAAACCGATTTGGAGGTAGTACTTTCCCATATATATATATGGAGTGTAGTTTGCAAATGTAAAGGAACTTTGTGTTCCCAACAAGCTAAGTGAAGTTCGGCTTTCACACACACATATTTCGCAGAACTGAGCATGTGGAGAGACTTTCCTTCATCTAGCACAAAGTGAATGGCTCGCAGGGGACACTTTTACTCTGGTTTCTCAGTCTGTTTCCTAGTGCCGGTTTGAATTTCCTGCAGTTTTCCTAGTAAAACCGTGTTGGAGCTAGTACCACCCCATATAAATCTACGGAGTGTATTTTGCAACTGAAAAGAAATTTTGTGTTCCCAAAGCTAGGTGAAGAACGGCTTTCACACACACTTATCTCTTAAGAACTGAGCATGAGGAGAGACCTTCGTTCATCTAGCACAAAGGGAACGTCTTGCAGTTAAACTTATACTCTTGTGTCTCAGTCTGTTTCCTGGTGCCGGTTTGAAGTTCCCTGCAGTTTCCATTGTAAAACCGAGTTGGAGCTAGTACCTCCCCATATATATGTATGCAGTTTAGTTTGCAACTGAAAAGAAAGTTTGTGTTCCAAATAAGCTAGGTGATGAACGGCTTTGACACACACATATTTCTCAGAACTGAACATGTGTAGAGACGTTCGTTCATCTAGCACAAAGGGAACGGTTTCAAGGGTAATGGTTTACTCTTTTTTCTCAGTCTGTTTCCTAGTGCCGTTTTGAAGTTCCTGCAATTTTCACTGTAAAACCGATTTGGAGCTAGTACCTTCCCATATAATATATGGAGTGTAGTTTGCAACTGAAAAGAAACTTTGTGTTCCAAACATGCTAGGTGAAGGACGGCTTTCACACACACTTATCTCTCAGATCTGAGCATGAGGAGAGACTTTCGTTCATCTAGCACAAATGGAACGGTTTGCAGGAGAAACATTTACTCTTTTTTTCTCACTCTTTTTTATAGTGCCGTATGAAGTTCCTGCAGATTTCACTGTAAAATCGAGTTGGAGCTAGTACCACCCGATATATATATGGATTGTAGTTTGCAACTGAAAAGAATTTTTGTTTTCCCAACAAGCTAGTTGAAGAATGTCTTTCACACACATTTATATCTCAGAACTCACCATGTGGAGAGACGTTCGTTAATCTAGCTCAAATGGAACGGGTTGCAGGAGAAACTTTTACTCTGCTTTCTCAGTCTGTTTCCTACTGCCGGTTTGAAGTTCCTGCAGTTTTCACTCTAAAACCAATTTGGAGCTCGTACCACCCCTATATATTTATCGAGTGTAGTTTGCAACTGAAAAGAATCTTGTGTTCCCAACAAGCTTGTTGAAAGAAGGCTTTCACACACGATTATTTCTTAGAACTGAGCATTTGAGAGACGTTCATTAATCTAGCCAAAGGGAACGTGTTGAAGGAGAAACTTTTTCTCTGATTTCTCATTCTGTTTCCTAGTGCCGGTTTGAAGTTTCAGCAGTTTTCACTGTAAAACCGAGTTGGAGCTAGTACTTCCCCATATATATTTATGGAGTGTAGTTTGCAACTGAAAAGAAACTTTGTGTTCCCAACAAGCTAGGTGAAGAACGGCTTTCACAAACACTTATTTCTAAGAATTGAGCATGTGGCGAGACTTTCGTTCATCTAACACAAAAAGAAAGGGTTCAACGAGAAACTTTTAGTCCTTTTTCTCAGTCTGTTTCCTATTGCCTTTTTGAAGTTCTTGCAGTTTCCACTGTAAAATAGAGTTGGAGTTATTACGTCCCCGTATATATGTTTGGAGTGTAGATTTCAACTGAAAAGTGACTTTGTTTTCCCAACAAGCTAGGTGAAGCGCGGCTTTCACACACACATATTTCTCAGAACTGAGCATGTGGAGAGACGTTCCTTCATCTAGCACAAAGAGAATGGCTTGCAGGAGACCCTTTTACTCTGGTTTCTCAGTCTGTTCCGTAGTGCCAGTTGGAATTTCCTGCCGATATTCCCTGTAAACACGAGTTTGAGCTAGTACCTACCCATAAATATTTATGGAGTGTATTTTGCAACTGAAAAGAATCTTTGTGTTTCCAACAAGATAAGGTGAAGGATGGCTTTCACACACACTTATCTCTCAGACCTGAGCATGTGCAGAGACTTCGTTCATCTAGCACAAATGGAACGGGTTCAAGGTGAATGGTTTACTCTTTTTTATGTCTGTTTCCTAGTGCCGGTTAGAAGTTCCTTCAGTGTTCACTGTAAAACAGACTTGGAGCTAGTACAAACCCATATATATGTATGAAGAGTAGTTTGCAACTGAAAAGAAACCTTGTGTTCCCAACAAGCTTGGTGAAGTACGGCTTTCACACACAGTTATCTCTCAGAACTGAGAATGTGGATAGAGTTTCGTTCATCTAGCACAAAGGGAACGGTTTGCAGGAGAAACTTTTTCTCTGGTTTCTCAGTTTGTTTCCTAGTGCCGGTTGAAATTCCTGCAATTTTCACTGTAAAACCGACTTGGAGTTAGTACATCCCCATATATATGTATGGATTGTAGTTTGCAAATGAAAATTATTGTGTTCCCAATAATCTAGGTGAAGTGCGTCTTTCACAAACACTTATTTTTCAGAACTGAGCATGTAGAGAGACGTTCGTTCATCTAGCACAAAGGGAACGGGTTGCAGGGGAAACTTATACTTACTTTTCTCAGTATTTTTCTAGTGCCGGTTTGAATTTCCTGCAATTTTCACTGTAAAACCGAGTTGGATCTAGTACTTCCCCATATATTTGTATGGAGTGTAGTTTGCAAATGAAAAGGAACTTTGTGTTCCCAACAAGCTACGTGAAGTTCGGCTTCACACACACATATTTCTCAGAACTGAGTATGTGGAGAGACGTTCCTTCATGTAGCACAAATGAAATGGCTTGCAGGAGAAAATTTTACTCTGGTTTCTCAGTCTGTTTCCTAGTGCCTGTTTGAAGTTCCTGCAATTTTCACTGTAAAACCGAGTTGGAGCTAGTACCTCCCTATATATATGCATGTAGTGTATTTACATACAGAAAAGAAACTGTTTTCCGAACAAGTAAGGTTTCTGATGCCATACACAAATATTTATCTGTCAGAATTGAGAATGAGTATTTCTATCATCCAGTATAAATGGAATGGTCTGCAGTAGAAAAAATTACACTGGTTTCTCAGTATCTTATTATAGATCCGGGTAAATTTCATGAAGTTTTTCTGTAAAGCTGAGTTGGAGCTAGTAATCCCCATATATATGTATGTAGGGCAGTTTCCAACAGAAAAAAATGTGTTCCCAGCAACCTAGAAATTGAAGACTTCCCACACACTTAACACTCAATATTCAACATATAGAGAGACGTTCGTTCATCTAGCAAAAGGGAGGTGGTTCAGTAGAAAGTCTTATAATGGCTTCTTAGTCTGTTTCCTACTGCCGGTTTGAAGTTCATGCGGCTTTCAGAGCAAAACCGAATACGAGCTTGTACATCCCAAAAATATTATATGTAGTGTTGTTTCCAACACAAAAAACTATGTGTTCCCAGGAAGATAGGTGAAAGACTGCTTTAATGGACAATTATCTCTCAGAAATGAGCTTGAGGAGAGACGTTCGAACATATACCATAAAGGTAATGTTTACAGTTGAAACGCTTATACTGTTTACTCAATATTTTTCCTACTCTCGGTCTGAACTTCATGCAGATATCACTGTAAATCAAATAGGCATATACTGCATCCAATATACATGAATGTAGGGAATTTAGGAACTAAAAAGAAACATAATGTTCGAAAGGAGCCAGGTGAAGAAGGTCTTTAACACAAATTTATCTCTCAGAAATGACCATGAGGAGAGATATTTATTCATCAAGCACAAAGAGAATGGGATGCAGGAGAACCAATTACTCTGGTTTCTCAGTGTGTTTCCCAGTGCTGTTGGGACTTTCACCAGTTTAAACTATGAAACACAGTTGGAGACAGAATATCACCATAAATAAGTATGGAGTGTAGTTTGCAAATGAAAAGAAACTTTGTGTTCCCAAAAAGCTGGGTGAAGTACGGCATTCACACACAATATCTCTGAGAACAGAGCATGTGGAGAGACATTCGTTCACCTAGCAAAAAAGGAACGGCTTGCAGGAGAAATTTTACTCTGGTTCCTCAGTCTGTTTCCTAGTGCCAGTTAGAAGTTCCTGCAGTTTTCACTGTAAAACAGACTTGGAGCTAGTACAAACCCATATATATATGGAGTGTAGTTTGCAACTGAAAAGAAACTTTGTGTTCCAAACAAGCTGGGTGAAGTACGGCTTTTTCACACAATTATCTCTGAGAACTTAGCATGTGTAGAGACTTTCGTTCATCTAGCAAAATGGGAAAGGATTGCAGGGAAAACATTTACTCTGGATTCTCATCCTGTTTCCTAGGACCGGTTAGAAGTTCCTGCAGTTTTCTCTGTAAAACCGTGTTGGACATTGTACCTCCCCATATATGTTTATGGAGTGTAGTTTGCAACTGAAAAGAAACTTTGTGTTCCCAACAAGCTGGGTGAATTACGGCTTTCACACACAGTTATCTCTCACAATTGAGCATGTGGAGAGACGTTCGTTCATCTAGCACAAAGGGAACGGGTTGCAGGGGCAACTTTTTCTCTGGTTTCTCAGTTTGTTTCCTAGTGCCTGTTGAGGTTCCTGAAGTTTTCACTGTAAAACAGAGTTGGAGTTAGTACATCCCCATATATATGTATGGATTGTAGTTTGCAAATGAAAAAATCTTTGTGTTCCCAACAATCTAGGTGAAGGGCGGCTTTCACACACACTTATTTCTCAGAAATGAGCATGTGGAGAGACGTTCGTTCATCTAGCACAAAGGGAACGGGTTGCAGGGGAAACTTTTACTCATTTTTCTCAGTCTGTTTCCTAGTGACGGTTTGAAGTTCCTGCAGTTTTCACTGTAAAACAGTGTTGGAGCTTTTACTCCCCCATGTATATGAATGGACTGTAGTTTGCTACTGAAAATTAACTTTGTGTTCCCAACAAACTAGGTGAAGGGCGGCATTCACACACACTTATCTCTCAGACCTGAGCATGTGGAGAGACTTTCGTTCATCTAGCACAAAGGGAACGGTTTGCAGGGGAAACTTTTACTCATTTTTATCAGTCTGTTTCCTAGTGTCGGTTTGAATTTCCTGCAGTTTTACTGTAAAACCGATTTGGAGGTAGTACCTCCCCATATATATGTATGGAGTGTAGTTTGCACCTGAAAAGAATCTTTGTGTTCCCAAAAGCTAGGTGAATGACGGATTTCACCCACACGTATCTCTCAGAACTCAGCATGTGGGGACACGTTCGTTCATCTAGCACAAATGGAACGGGTTTCAGGAGAAACTATTCTCTGGATTCTCAGTCTGTTTCCTAGTGCCTGTTTGAATTTCCTGCCGTTTTCTCTGTAAAATCGAGTTGGAGCTAGTACCTCCCCATATATATGTTTGGAGTGTAGTTTGCAACTGAAAAGGAACTTTGTGTTCCCAACAAGTTAGGTGAAGTACGGGTTTCACACACACTATCTCTCTGAACTGAGCATGTGGAGAGACTTTCGTCCATCTAGCACAAATGGAACGGTTGGCATGAGAATCTTTTCTATAATTTCTCAGTCTGTTTCCTAGTACCGGTTTGAAGTTTCTGCAGTTTTCACTGTAAAACAGAGTTGGAGCTTGTATCTCCCCGTATATATGTATGGAGTATAGTTTGCAAACTGAAAAGAAACTTTGTGTTCCCAACAAGCTACGTGAAGTATGGCTTTCACACACACTTAACTCTCTGAACTGAGCATGAGGAGAGACGTTCGTTCATGTAGCACAAATGGAACGGGTTCAAGGGGAATGATTTGCTCTGTTTCTCAGTCTGTTTCCTAGTGCCGTTTTGAAGTTCCTGCAATTTTCAATGTAAAACCGATTTGGAGCTAGTAGCTCCCCATATTTAGGTATGAAGTTTAGTTTGCAACTGAAAAGAAACTTTGTGTTCCAAGAAAGCTAGGTGAAGGACGGCTTTCACACACACTTATCTCTCAGATATGAGCATGTGGAAAGACTTTGGTTCATCTAGCACAAATGGAACGGGTTGAAGGGGAAACTTTTACTCTGGTTTCTCATTCTGTTTCCTAGTTCCGGTTTGAAGTTCCTGCAGTTTTCACTGTAAAACCGAGGTGGAGCTAGTACCTCCCCATATATATGCATGTAGTGTATTTACCTACTGAAAAGAAACTGTTTTCCCTACAAGTAAGGTTTCTGATGACATACACAAATATTTATCTGTCAGAATTGAGAACGAGAATTTCTATCATCCTGTATAAATGGAATGGTCTGTAGTAGAAAAATTACACTGGTTTCTCAGTATCTTATTATTGATCCGGGTAAATTTCATGAAGTTTTTCTGTAAAGCTGAGTTGGAGCTAGTAATCCCCATATATATGTATGTAGGGCAGTTTCCAACAGAAAAAAATGTGTTCCCAACAACCTAGAAGATTGAAGAATTCCCACACACTTAACACTCAATATTCAACATATAGAGAGACGTTCGTTCATCTAGTAAAAGGGAGGTGGTTCAGTATAAAGACTTATAATGGTTTCTTAGTCTGTTTCCTACGGCCGGTTTGAAGTACATGCGGCTTTCTGAGCAAAACAGAATACGAGCTAGTACATCCCAAAAATATATCTATGTAGTGTTGTTTCCAACACAAAAGAAATTATGTGTTCCCAGGAAGATAGGTGAAAGACTGCTTTTATGGACAATTATCTCTCAGAAATGAGCTTGAGGAGAGACGTTCGAACATATATCATAAAGGTAATGTTTACAGTTGAAACGCTTATACTGGTTACTCAATATTTTTCCTAATCTCGGTCTGAACTTCATGAAGATATCACTGTAAATCAATTGAGCAAATACTGCATCCTAATATACATGAATGTTGGGAAATTAGGAACTAAAAGAAACATAATATTGGAAAGGAGCCAGATGAAGAAGGTCTTTCAAACAAATTTATCTCTCAGAAATGACCATGAGGAGAGATATTGTTCATCTAGCACAAAGAGAAGGGGTGCAAGAGAACCAATTACTCCGGTTTCTCAGTCTGTTTCCTAGTGCCGGTTTGAAGTTCCTTCAGTTTTCACTGTAAAATCGAGTTGGAGCTAGTACCTCCCCATATATTTGTATGGAGTGTAGTTTGCAAATGAAAAGGAACTTTGTGTTCCAACAAGCTAAGTGAAGTTCGGCTTTCACACACATATTTCTCAGAACTGAGCATGTGGAGAGACGTTCCTTCATCTAGCAGAAAGTGAATGGCTCGCAGGGGGCTCTTTTACTCTGGTTTCTCAGTCTGTTTCCTAGTGCTGTTGGGACTTCCACCAGTTTAAACTATGAAACACATTTGGAGACAGAATATCACCATAAATATATATGGATTGTAGTATGCAAATGAAAAGAAACTTTGTGTTCCCAACAAGCTGGGTGGAGAACGGCTTTCACACACACTTATCTCTCAGAAGTGAGCATGTGGAGAGACGTTTGTTCATCTAGCACAAAGGGAACGGTTTGCATGAGAAACTTTTACTCTGGTTTCTCAGTCTTTTTCCTAGTGCCGGTTGAAGTTCCTGCAGATTTCACTGTACAATGGAGTTGGAGCTAGTACCTAACCATACAAATCTACGGAGTGTATTTTGCTACTGAAAAGAAACTTTGTGTTCCCAACAAGCTAGGTGAAGTACGGCTTTCACACACACTTATCTCTCAGAACTGAGCATGTGGAGAGACATTCGTTCATTTAGCACAAATGGAATGGATTGCAGGATAAAATTTTACTCGGTTTCTAGACTGTTTCCTAGTGCCGGTTGGAATTACCTGTCCATTTTCCCTGTAAAATCGAGTTGGAGCTAGTACCCCCCATATATATGTATGGATTGTATTTTGCAACTGAAAAGGATCTTTGTGTTTCCAACAAGCTAGGTGAAGGACGTCTTTCACACACACTTATCTCTCAGAACTGAGCATGAGGAGAGACCTTCGTTCATCTAGCACAAATGGAATTGCTTGCAGGAGAAACTTTTATTCTGGTTTCTCAGACCTTTTCCTAGTGCCGGTTTGAAGTTCCTGCAGTTTTCATTGTAAAACCGAGTTGGAACTATTCACCCCATATATTTGTATGGTGTGTAGTTTGCAACTTAAAAGAAACTTTGTTCCCAACAAGCTAGGTGAAGGACGGCTTTAACACACAATTATCTCTCATACTGAGCATGTGGAGAGAATTTCGTTCATCTAGCACAATGGGAAAGGATTGCAGGAAAAACATTTACTCTGGATTCTCATCCTGTTTCCTAGGACCGGTTAGTAGTTCCTGCAGTTTTATCTGTAAAACCGAGTTGGACCTTGTACCTCCCATATATGTGTATGGAGTGTAGTTTGCAACTGAAAAGAAACCTTGTGTTCCAAACAAGCTGGGTGAAGTACGGCTTTCACACACAGTTATATCTCAGAACTGAGCATGTGGAGAGACTTTCCTTCATCTAGCACAAAGTGAATGGCTCGCAGGGGACACTTTTACTCTGGTTTCTCAGTCTGTTTCCTAGTGCCGGTTTGAATTTCCTGCAGTTTTCCTAGTAAAACCGTGTTGGAGCTAGTACCACCCCATATAAATCTACGGAGTGTATTTTGCAACTGAAAAGAAACTTTGTGTTCCCAACAAGCTAGGTGAAGAACGGCTTTCACGCACACTTATCTCTTAAGAACTGAGCATGAGGAGAGACCTTCGTTCATCTAGCACAAAGGGAACGTCTTGCAGTTAAACTTATACTCTTGTGTCTCAGTCTGTTTCCTGGTGCCGGTTTGAAGTTCCCTGCAGTTTCCATTGTATAACCGAGTTGGAGCTAGTACCTCCCCATATATATGTATGCAGTTTAGTTTGCAACTGAAAAGAAAGTTTGTGTTCCAAATAAGCTAGGTGATGAACGGCTTTGACACACACATATTTCTCAGAACTGAACATGTGTAGAGACGTTCGTTCATCTAGCACAAAGGGAACGGTTTCAAGGGTAATGGTTTACTCTTTTTTCTCAGTCTGTTTCCTAGTGCCGTTTTGAAGTTCCTGCAATTTTCACTGTAAAACCGATTTGGAGCTAGTACCTTCCCATATAATATATGGAGTGTAGTTTGCAACTGAAAAGAAACTTTGTGTTCCAAACATGCTAGGTGAAGGACGGCTTTCACACACACTTATCTCTCAGATCTGAGCATGAGGAGAGACTTTCGTTCATCTAGCACAAATGGAACGATTTGCAGGAGAAACATTTACTCTTTTTTTCTCACTCTTTTTTATAGTGCCCGTATGAAGTTCCTGCAGATTTCACTGTAAAATCGAGTTGGAGCTAGTACCACCCGATATATATATATGGATTGTAGTTTGCAACTGAAAAGAATTTTTGTTTTCCCAACAAGCTAGTTGAAGAATGTCTTTCACACACATTTATATCTCAGAACTCACCATGTGGAGAGACGTTCGTTAATCTAGCTCAAATGGAACGGGTTGCAGGAGAAACTTTTACTCTGCTTTCTCAGTCTGTTTCCT
>NW_022588756.1:0-10419 GCF_009834535.1 Camelus ferus | reverse complement strand
GTGTGTGAAGCCGTCCTTACCTAGCTTGTTGGGAACACAAAAGTTATCTTTAACTTGCAAACTCCACATCCATACATTAATGGGGGAGGTACTAGCTCCAACTCGGTGTTTACAGTGAAAAACCTGCAGGAACTTACAAACCGGCACGTAGAAACAGACTGAGAAACCAGAGTAAAAGTTTCTCCTGCAACCCGTTCCCTTTGTGCTAGATGAAAGACGTCTCTCCACATGCTCATTCTGAGAGATAAGTGTGTGTGAAAGCCGTCCTTCACCTAGCTTGTTGGGAACACAAAGTTTCTTTTTCAGTTGCAAACTCCACTCCATACATATATATGGGGAGGTACTAGCTCCAACTCGGTTTTACAGTGAAAACTGCAGGAACTTCAAACCGGCACTAGGAAACAGACTGAGAAACCAGAGTAAAAGTTTCTCCTGCAACCCGTTCCCTTTGTGCTAGATGAACGAACGTCTCTCCACATGCTCAGTTCTGAGAGATAAGTGTGTGTGAAAGCCGTCCTTCACCTAGCTTGTTGGGAACACAAAGTTTCTTTTCAGTTGCAAACTCCACTCCATACATATATATGGGGAGGTACTAGCTCCAACTCGGTTTTACAGTGAAAACTGCAGGAACTTCAAACCGGCACTAGGAAACAGACTGAGAAACCAGAGTAAAAGTTTCTCCTGCAACCCGTTCCCTTTGTGCTAGATGAACGAACGTCTCTCCACATGCTCAGTTCTGAGAGATAAGTGTGTGTGAAAGCCGTCCTTCACCTAGCTTGTTGGGAACACAAAGTTTCTTTTCAGTTGCAAACTCCACTCCATACATATATATGGGGAGGTACTAGCTCCAACTCGGTTTTACAGTGAAAACTGCAGGAACTTCAAACCGGCACTAGGAAACAGACTGAGAAACCAGAGTAAAAGTTTCTCCTGCAACCCGTTCCCTTTGTGCTAGATGAACGAACGTCTCTCCACATGCTCAGTTCTGAGAGATAAGTGTGTGTGAAAGCCGTCCTTCACCTAGCTTGTTGGGAACACAAAGTTTCTTTTCAATTGCAAACTCCACTCCATACATATATATGGGGAGGTACTAGCTCCAACTCGGTTTTACAGTGAAAACTGCAGGAACTTCAAACCGGCACTAGGAAACAGACTGAGAAACCAGAGTAAAAGTTTCTCCTGCAACCCGTTCCCTTTGTGCTAGATGAACGAACGTCTCTCCACATGCTCAGTTCTGAGAGATAAGTGTGTGTGAAAGCCGTCCTTCACCTAGCTTGTTGGGAACACAAAGTTTCTTTTCAGTTGCAAACTCCACTCCATACATATATATGGGGAGGTACTAGCTCCAACTCGGTTTTACAGTGAAAACTGCAGGAACTTCAAACCGGCACTAGGAAACAGACTGAGAAACCAGAGTAAAAGTTTCTCCTGCAACCCGTTCCCTTTGTGCTAGATGAACGAACGTCTCTCCACATGCTCAGTTCTGAGAGATAAGTGTGTGTGAAAGCCGTCCTTCACCTAGCTTGTTGGGAACACAAAGTTTCTTTTCAGTTGCAAACTCCACTCCATACATATATATGGGGAGGTACTAGCTCCAACTCGGTTTTACAGTGAAAACTGCAGGAACTTCAAACCGGCACTAGGAAACAGACTGAGAAACCAGAGTAAAAGTTTCTCCTGCAACCCGTTCCCTTTGTGCTAGATGAACGAACGTCTCTCCACATGCTCAGTTCTGAGAGATAAGTGTGTGTGAAAGCCGTCCTTCACCTAGCTTGTTGGGAACACAAAGTTTCTTTTCAGTTGCAAACTCCACTCCATACATATATATGGGGAGGTACTAGCTCCAACTCGGTTTTACAGTGAAAACTGCAGGAACTTCAAACCGGCACTAGGAAACAGACTGAGAAACCAGAGTAAAAGTTTCTCCTGCAACCCGTTCCCTTTGTGCTAGATGAACGAACGTCTCTCCACATGCTCAGTTCTGAGAGATAAGTGTGTGTGAAAGCCGTCCTTCACCTAGCTTGTTGGGAACACAAAGTTTCTTTTCAGTTGCAAACTCCACTCCATACATATATATGGGGAGGTACTAGCTCCAACTCGGTTTTACAGTGAAAACTGCAGGAACTTCAAACCGGCACTAGGAAACAGACTGAGAAACCAGAGTAAAAGTTTCTCCTGCAACCCGTTCCCTTTGTGCTAGATGAACGAACGTCTCTCCACATGCTCAGTTCTGAGAGATAAGTGTGTGTGAAAGCCGTCCTTCACCTAGCTTGTTGGGAACACAAAGTTTCTTTTCAGTTGCAAACTCCACTCCATACATATATATGGGGAGGTACTAGCTCCAACTCGGTTTTACAGTGAAAACTGCAGGAACTTCAAACCGGCACTAGGAAACAGACTGAGAAACCAGAGTAAAAGTTTCTCCTGCAACCCGTTCCCTTTGTGCTAGATGAACGAACGTCTCTCCACATGCTCAGTTCTGAGAGATAAGTGTGTGTGAAAGCCGTCCTTCACCTAGCTTGTTGGGAACACAAAGTTTCTTTTCAATTGCAAACTCCACTCCATACATATATATGGGGAGGTACTAGCTCCAACTCGGTTTTACAGTGAAAACTGCAGGAACTTCAAACCGGCACTAGGAAACAGACTGAGAAACCAGAGTAAAAGTTTCTCCTGCAACCCGTTCCCTTTGTGCTAGATGAACGAACGTCTCTCCACATGCTCAGTTCTGAGAGATAAGTGTGTGTGAAAGCCGTCCTTCACCTAGCTTGTTGGGAACACAAAGTTTCTTTTCAGTTGCAAACTCCACTCCATACATATATATGGGGAGGTACTAGCTCCAACTCGGTTTTACAGTGAAAACTGCAGGAACTTCAAACCGGCACTAGGAAACAGACTGAGAAACCAGAGTAAAAGTTTCTCCTGCAACCCGTTCCCTTTGTGCTAGATGAACGAACGTCTCTCCACATGCTCAGTTCTGAGAGATAAGTGTGTGTGAAAGCCGTCCTTCACCTAGCTTGTTGGGAACACAAAGTTTCTTTTCAGTTGCAAACTCCACTCCATACATATATATGGGGAGGTACTAGCTCCAACTCGGTTTTACAGTGAAAACTGCAGGAACTTCAAACCGGCACTAGGAAACAGACTGAGAAACCAGAGTAAAAGTTTCTCCTGCAACCCGTTCCCTTTGTGCTAGATGAACGAACGTCTCTCCACATGCTCAGTTCTGAGAGATAAGTGTGTGTGAAAGCCGTCCTTCACCTAGCTTGTTGGGAACACAAAGTTTCTTTTCAGTTGCAAACTCCACTCCATACATATATATGGGGAGGTACTAGCTCCAACTCGGTTTTACAGTGAAAACTGCAGGAACTTCAAACCGGCACTAGGAAACAGACTGAGAAACCAGAGTAAAAGTTTCTCCTGCAACCCGTTCCCTTTGTGCTAGATGAACGAACGTCTCTCCACATGCTCAGTTCTGAGAGATAAGTGTGTGTGAAAGCCGTCCTTCACCTAGCTTGTTGGGAACACAAAGTTTCTTTTCAGTTGCAAACTCCACTCCATACATATATATGGGGAGGTACTAGCTCCAACTCGGTTTTACAGTGAAAACTGCAGGAACTTCAAACCGGCACTAGGAAACAGACTGAGAAACCAGAGTAAAAGTTTCTCCTGCAACCCGTTCCCTTTGTGCTAGATGAACGAACGTCTCTCCACATGCTCAGTTCTGAGAGATAAGTGTGTGTGAAAGCCGTCCTTCACCTAGCTTGTTGGGAACACAAAGTTTCTTTTCAGTTGCAAACTCCACTCCATACATATATATGGGGAGGTACTAGCTCCAACTCGGTTTTACAGTGAAAACTGCAGGAACTTCAAACCGGCACTAGGAAACAGACTGAGAAACCAGAGTAAAAGTTTCTCCTGCAACCCGTTCCCTTTGTGCTAGATGAACGAACGTCTCTCCACATGCTCAGTTCTGAGAGATAAGTGTGTGTGAAAGCCGTCCTTCACCTAGCTTGTTGGGAACACAAAGTTTCTTTTCAGTTGCAAACTCCACTCCATACATATATATGGGGAGGTACTAGCTCCAACTCGGTTTTACAGTGAAAACTGCAGGAACTTCAAACCGGCACTAGGAAACAGACTGAGAAACCAGAGTAAAAGTTTCTCCTGCAACCCGTTCCCTTTGTGCTAGATGAACGAACGTCTCTCCACATGCTCAGTTCTGAGAGATAAGTGTGTGTGAAAGCCGTCCTTCACCTAGCTTGTTGGGAACACAAAGTTTCTTTTCACTTGCAAACTCCACTCCATACATATATATGGGGAGGTACTAGCTCCAACTCGGTTTTACAGTGAAAACTGCAGGAACTTCAAACCGGCACTAGGAAACAGACTGAGAAACCAGAGTAAAAGTTTCTCCTGCAACCCGTTCCCTTTGTGCTAGATGAACGAACGTCTCTCCACATGCTCAGTTCTGAGAGATAAGTGTGTGTGAAAGCCGTCCTTCACCTAGCTTGTTGGGAACACAAAGTTTCTTTTCAATTGCAAACTCCACTCCATACATATATATGGGGAGGTACTAGCTCCAACTCGGTTTTACAGTGAAAACTGCAGGAACTTCAAACCGGCACTAGGAAACAGACTGAGAAACCAGAGTAAAAGTTTCTCCTGCAACCCGTTCCCTTTGTGCTAGATGAACGAACGTCTCTCCACATGCTCAGTTCTGAGAGATAAGTGTGTGTGAAAGCCGTCCTTCACCTAGCTTGTTGGGAACACAAAGTTTCTTTTCACTTGCAAACTCCACTCCATACATATATATGGGGAGGTACTAGCTCCAACTCGGTTTTACAGTGAAAACTGCAGGAACTTCAAACCGGCACTAGGAAACAGACTGAGAAACCAGAGTAAAAGTTTCTCCTGCAACCCGTTCCCTTTGTGCTAGATGAACGAACGTCTCTCCACATGCTCAGTTCTGAGAGATAAGTGTGTGTGAAAGCCGTCCTTCACCTAGCTTGTTGGGAACACAAAGTTTCTTTTCAGTTGCAAACTCCACTCCATACATATATATGGGGAGGTACTAGCTCCAACTCGGTTTTACAGTGAAAACTGCAGGAACTTCAAACCGGCACTAGGAAACAGACTGAGAAACCAGAGTAAAAGTTTCTCCTGCAACCCGTTCCCTTTGTGCTAGATGAACGAACGTCTCTCCACATGCTCAGTTCTGAGAGATAAGTGTGTGTGAAAGCCGTCCTTCACCTAGCTTGTTGGGAACACAAAGTTTCTTTTCAATTGCAAACTCCACTCCATACATATATATGGGGAGGTACTAGCTCCAACTCGGTTTTACAGTGAAAACTGCAGGAACTTCAAACCGGCACTAGGAAACAGACTGAGAAACCAGAGTAAAAGTTTCTCCTGCAACCCGTTCCCTTTGTGCTAGATGAACGAACGTCTCTCCACATGCTCAGTTCTGAGAGATAAGTGTGTGTGAAAGCCGTCCTTCACCTAGCTTGTTGGGAACACAAAGTTTCTTTTCAGTTGCAAACTCCACTCCATACATATATATGGGGAGGTACTAGCTCCAACTCGGTTTTACAGTGAAAACTGCAGGAACTTCAAACCGGCACTAGGAAACAGACTGAGAAACCAGAGTAAAAGTTTCTCCTGCAACCCGTTCCCTTTGTGCTAGATGAACGAACGTCTCTCCACATGCTCAGTTCTGAGAGATAAGTGTGTGTGAAAGCCGTCCTTCACCTAGCTTGTTGGGAACACAAAGTTTCTTTTCAGTTGCAAACTCCACTCCATACATATATATGGGGAGGTACTAGCTCCAACTCGGTTTTACAGTGAAAACTGCAGGAACTTCAAACCGGCACTAGGAAACAGACTGAGAAACCAGAGTAAAAGTTTCTCCTGCAACCCGTTCCCTTTGTGCTAGATGAACGAACGTCTCTCCACATGCTCAGTTCTGAGAGATAAGTGTGTGTGAAAGCCGTCCTTCACCTAGCTTGTTGGGAACACAAAGTTTCTTTTCAATTGCAAACTCCACTCCATACATATATATGGGGAGGTACTAGCTCCAACTCGGTTTTACAGTGAAAACTGCAGGAACTTCAAACCGGCACTAGGAAACAGACTGAGAAACCAGAGTAAAAGTTTCTCCTGCAACCCGTTCCCTTTGTGCTAGATGAACGAACGTCTCTCCACATGCTCAGTTCTGAGAGATAAGTGTGTGTGAAAGCCGTCCTTCACCTAGCTTGTTGGGAACACAAAGTTTCTTTTCACTTGCAAACTCCACTCCATACATATATATGGGGAGGTACTAGCTCCAACTCGGTTTTACAGTGAAAACTGCAGGAACTTCAAACCGGCACTAGGAAACAGACTGAGAAACCAGAGTAAAAGTTTCTCCTGCAACCCGTTCCCTTTGTGCTAGATGAACGAACGTCTCTCCACATGCTCAGTTCTGAGAGATAAGTGTGTGTGAAAGCCGTCCTTCACCTAGCTTGTTGGGAACACAAAGTTTCTTTTCAGTTGCAAACTCCACTCCATACATATATATGGGGAGGTACTAGCTCCAACTCGGTTTTACAGTGAAAACTGCAGGAACTTCAAACCGGCACTAGGAAACAGACTGAGAAACCAGAGTAAAAGTTTCTCCTGCAACCCGTTCCCTTTGTGCTAGATGAACGAACGTCTCTCCACATGCTCAGTTCTGAGAGATAAGTGTGTGTGAAAGCCGTCCTTCACCTAGCTTGTTGGGAACACAAAGTTTCTTTTCAATTGCAAACTCCACTCCATACATATATATGGGGAGGTACTAGCTCCAACTCGGTTTTACAGTGAAAACTGCAGGAACTTCAAACCGGCACTAGGAAACAGACTGAGAAACCAGAGTAAAAGTTTCTCCTGCAACCCGTTCCCTTTGTGCTAGATGAACGAACGTCTCTCCACATGCTCAGTTCTGAGAGATAAGTGTGTGTGAAAGCCGTCCTTCACCTAGCTTGTTGGGAACACAAAGTTTCTTTTCAATTGCAAACTCCACTCCATACATATATATGGGGAGGTACTAGCTCCAACTCGGTTTTACAGTGAAAACTGCAGGAACTTCAAACCGGCACTAGGAAACAGACTGAGAAACCAGAGTAAAAGTTTCTCCTGCAACCCGTTCCCTTTGTGCTAGATGAACGAACGTCTCTCCACATGCTCAGTTCTGAGAGATAAGTGTGTGTGAAAGCCGTCCTTCACCTAGCTTGTTGGGAACACAAAGTTTCTTTTCAGTTGCAAACTCCACTCCATACATATATATGGGGAGGTACTAGCTCCAACTCGGTTTTACAGTGAAAACTGCAGGAACTTCAAACCGGCACTAGGAAACAGACTGAGAAACCAGAGTAAAAGTTTCTCCTGCAACCCGTTCCCTTTGTGCTAGATGAACGAACGTCTCTCCACATGCTCAGTTCTGAGAGATAAGTGTGTGTGAAAGCCGTCCTTCACCTAGCTTGTTGGGAACACAAAGTTTCTTTTCACTTGCAAACTCCACTCCATACATATATATGGGGAGGTACTAGCTCCAACTCGGTTTTACAGTGAAAACTGCAGGAACTTCAAACCGGCACTAGGAAACAGACTGAGAAACCAGAGTAAAAGTTTCTCCTGCAACCCGTTCCCTTTGTGCTAGATGAACGAACGTCTCTCCACATGCTCAGTTCTGAGAGATAAGTGTGTGTGAAAGCCGTCCTTCACCTAGCTTGTTGGGAACACAAAGTTTCTTTTCAGTTGCAAACTCCACTCCATACATATATATGGGGAGGTACTAGCTCCAACTCGGTTTTACAGTGAAAACTGCAGGAACTTCAAACCGGCACTAGGAAACAGACTGAGAAACCAGAGTAAAAGTTTCTCCTGCAACCCGTTCCCTTTGTGCTAGATGAACGAACGTCTCTCCACATGCTCAGTTCTGAGAGATAAGTGTGTGTGAAAGCCGTCCTTCACCTAGCTTGTTGGGAACACAAAGTTTCTTTTCAATTGCAAACTCCACTCCATACATATATATGGGGAGGTACTAGCTCCAACTCGGTTTTACAGTGAAAACTGCAGGAACTTCAAACCGGCACTAGGAAACAGACTGAGAAACCAGAGTAAAAGTTTCTCCTGCAACCCGTTCCCTTTGTGCTAGATGAACGAACGTCTCTCCACATGCTCAGTTCTGAGAGATAAGTGTGTGTGAAAGCCGTCCTTCACCTAGCTTGTTGGGAACACAAAGTTTCTTTTCAGTTGCAAACTCCACTCCATACATATATATGGGGAGGTACTAGCTCCAACTCGGTTTTACAGTGAAAACTGCAGGAACTTCAAACCGGCACTAGGAAACAGACTGAGAAACCAGAGTAAAAGTTTCTCCTGCAACCCGTTCCCTTTGTGCTAGATGAACGAACGTCTCTCCACATGCTCAGTTCTGAGAGATAAGTGTGTGTGAAAGCCGTCCTTCACCTAGCTTGTTGGGAACACAAAGTTTCTTTTCACTTGCAAACTCCACTCCATACATATATATGGGGAGGTACTAGCTCCAACTCGGTTTTACAGTGAAAACTGCAGGAACTTCAAACCGGCACTAGGAAACAGACTGAGAAACCAGAGTAAAAGTTTCTCCTGCAACCCGTTCCCTTTGTGCTAGATGAACGAACGTCTCTCCACATGCTCAGTTCTGAGAGATAAGTGTGTGTGAAAGCCGTCCTTCACCTAGCTTGTTGGGAACACAAAGTTTCTTTTCAGTTGCAAACTCCACTCCATACATATATATGGGGAGGTACTAGCTCCAACTCGGTTTTACAGTGAAAACTGCAGGAACTTCAAACCGGCACTAGGAAACAGACTGAGAAACCAGAGTAAAAGTTTCTCCTGCAACCCGTTCCCTTTGTGCTAGATGAACGAACGTCTCTCCACATGCTCAGTTCTGAGAGATAAGTGTGTGTGAAAGCCGTCCTTCACCTAGCTTGTTGGGAACACAAAGTTTGTTTTCAATTGCAAACTCCACTCCATACATATATATGGGGAGGTACTAGCTCCAACTCGGTTTTACAGTGAAAACTGCAGGAACTTCAAACCGGCACTAGGAAACAGACTGAGAAACCAGAGTAAAAGTTTCTCCTGCAACCCGTTCCCTTTGTGCTAGATGAACGAACGTCTCTCCACATGCTCAGTTCTGAGAGATAAGTGTGTGTGAAAGCCGTCCTTCACCTAGCTTGTTGGGAACACAAAGTTTCTTTTCAATTGCAAACTCCACTCCATACATATATATGGGGAGGTACTAGCTCCAACTCGGTTTTACAGTGAAAACTGCAGGAACTTCAAACCGGCACTAGGAAACAGACTGAGAAACCAGAGTAAAAGTTTCTCCTGCAACCCGTTCCCTTTGTGCTAGATGAACGAACGTCTCTCCACATGCTCAGTTCTGAGAGATAAGTGTGTGTGAAAGCCGTCCTTCACCTAGCTTGTTGGGAACACAAAGTTTCTTTTCAGTTGCAAACTCCACTCCATACATATATATGGGGAGGTACTAGCTCCAACTCGGTTTTACAGTGAAAACTGCAGGAACTTCAAACCGGCACTAGGAAACAGACTGAGAAACCAGAGTAAAAGTTTCTCCTGCAACCCGTTCCCTTTGTGCTAGATGAACGAACGTCTCTCCACATGCTCAGTTCTGAGAGATAAGTGTGTGTGAAAGCCGTCCTTCACCTAGCTTGTTGGGAACACAAAGTTTCTTTTCACTTGCAAACTCCACTCCATACATATATATGGGGAGGTACTAGCTCCAACTCGGTTTTACAGTGAAAACTGCAGGAACTTCAAACCGGCACTAGGAAACAGACTGAGAAACCAGAGTAAAAGTTTCTCCTGCAACCCGTTCCCTTTGTGCTAGATGAACGAACGTCTCTCCACATGCTCAGTTCTAGAGATAAGTGGGTGTGAAAGCCGTCCTTCACCTAGCTTGTTGGGAACACAAAGTTTCTTTTCACTTGCAAACTCCACTCCATACATATATGGGGAGGTACTAGCTCCAACTCGGTTTTTACAGTGAAAACTGCAGGAACTTCAAACCGGCACTAGGAAACAGACTGAGAAACCAGAGTAAAGTTTCTCCTGCAACCCGTTCCCTTTGTGCCTAGATGAACGAAGTCTCTCCACATGCTCAGTTCTGAGAGATAAGTGTGTGTGAAAGCCGTCCTCACCTAGCTTGTTGGAACACAAAGTTTCTTTTTCACTTGCAAACTCCACTCCATACATAGTATGGGAGGTACTAGCTCCAACTCGGTTTTACAGTGAAAAACTGCAGGAACTTCAAACCGGCAGTAGGAAACAGACTGAGAAAACCAGAGTAAAAGATTCCCTTGAACCCGTTCCATTTGTGCTAAATGAAAA
>NW_022588755.1:0-10432 GCF_009834535.1 Camelus ferus | reverse complement strand
CATTTGTCTCTCAGAAACTAAGCACGTTGAGAGACGTTCGTTCATCTTGCACAAAGTGAGTGGGTTGCAGGAGAAACTTTTACTCTGGTTTCTCAGTCTGTTTCCTGTTGCCGATTTGAAGTTCCTGCAGTTTTCACTGTAAAACCGATTTGGACCTAGTTACCACCCCATATTATGTATGGAGTGGAGTTTGCAAGTTAAAGGAAACTTTGTGTACAAACAAGCTAGGTGAAGGACGGCTTTCACACACACTTATCTCCAGAACTTAGCATGTGTAGACGTTAGTTCAGCTAGCACAAAGGGATTGTTGCACGGAGAAATTTAGTCTGGTTTCTCAGTCATTTCCTAGTGCCGGATTGAAGTTCCTGCAGTTTTTCATTGTAAAACCGAGTGAGAGCTAGTACCTCCCCATATATGTATGGAGTGGAGTTTGCAAGTGAAAAGAACTTTGTGTTTCCCAACAAGCTAGGTGAAGGACGGCTTTCACACACACCTTATATCTCAGACTGAGCATGTGGAGAGAGTTCGTTCATCTAGCACAAAGGGAACGGGTTGCAGGAGAAACTGTTACTCTTGTTTCTCAGTCTGTTTCCTACTGCCGGTTTGATGTTCCTGCAGTTTTCAACTGTAAAACAGAGTTGGAGCTAGTACCCCCCATAGTATAGGTATGGAGTGGAGTTTGCAACTGAAAAGAACTTTGTGTCCCACACAAGATTGTGAAGGACGGCTTTCACACACACTTATCTCTCAGAATGAGCACATGAGAGACGTTCGTTTCATCTAGCACAAAGGGAACGGGTTTGCAGCACAAACTTTTACTCTGGTTTCTCAGTCATGTTTCCTAGTGCCGGTTTGAAGTTCCTGCAGTTTTCACTGTAAAACCGAGTTGGAGCTCGTACTCCCCATATATATGTATGGAGTGGAGTTTGCAAGTGAAAAGAACTTTGTGTCCCAACAAGCTAGGTGAAGGACGGCTTTCACACACACTTATCTCTCAGAACTGAGCATGTGGAGATACGTTCGTTCATCTAGCACAAAGGGAACGGGTTGCAGGAGAAACTTATTACTCTGGTTTCTCAGTCTGTTTCCTAGTGCCGGTTTTGAAGTTCCTGCAGTTTTCACTGTAAAACCGAGTTGGAGCTAGTACCTCCCCAGTATATATGTATGGAGTGGAGTTTTGCAAGTGAAAAGAAACTTTGTGTTCCCAACAAGCTAGGTGAAGGACGGCTTTCACACACACTTATCTCTCAGAACTGAGCATGTGGAGAGACGTTCGTTCATCTAGCACAAAGGGAACGGGTTGCAGGAGAAACTTTTTATCTGGTTTCTCAGTCTGTTTCCTAGTGCTGGTTTGGAAATGTTCCTGCAGATTTCACTGTAAAAACCGAGTTGGAGCCAGTAGTACCCTCCCCAATATATATGTACTGGAGTGGAGTTTGCAAGTGAAAAAGAAACTTTGTGTTCCCAACAAGCTAGGTGAAGGACGGCATTTCACACACACTTATCTCTCAGAACATGAGCATGTGGAAGAGACGTTCGTTTCATCTAGCACAAAGGAAACGGGGGGTGCAGGAGAAACTTTTACTCTGGATTTCTCAGTCTAGTTTCCTAGTGCCGGGTTTGAAATCCTGCAGTTTTCACTATAAACCTGAGTTGGAGGTAGTACCTTCCCCATATATATAGTATGAGTGGGAGATTGCAAAGTGAAAAGGAAATCTTTGTGTTCCCAACAAGCTTAGGTGAAGGACGGCTTTCACATACACTTCTCTCTCAGAACTGATGCATGTGGATAGACGTTCATCATGTAGCACAAAGGGAACGTGTTTGCAGGAGAAAACTTTTACTCTGGTTTCTCAGTATGTTTCCTAGTGCCGGTTTGAAGTTCCTGCAGTTTTCACTGTAAAACCGAGTTGGAGCTAGTACCTCCCCATATATATGTATGGAGTGGAGTTTGCAAGTGAAAAGAAACTTTGTGTTCCCAACAAGCTAGGTGAAGGACGGCTTTCACACACACTTATCTCTCAGAACTGAGCATGTGGAGAGACGTTCGTTCATCTAGCACAAAGGGAACGGGTTGCAGGAGAAACTTTTACTCTGGTTTCTCAGTCTGTTTCCTAGTGCCGGTTTGAAGTTCCTGCAGTTTTCACTGTAAAACCGAGTTGGAGCTAGTACCTCCCCATATATATGTATGGAGTGGAGTTTGCAACTGAAAAGAAACTTTGTGTTCCCAACAAGCTAGGTGAAGGACGGCTTTCACACACACTTATCTCTCAGAACTGAGCATGTGGAGAGACGTTCGTTCATCTAGCACAAAGGGAACGGGTTGCAGGAGAAACTTTTACTCTGGTTTCTCAGTCTGTTTCCTAGTGCCGGTTTGAAGTTCCTGCAGTTTTCACTGTAAAACCGAGTTGGAGCTAGTACCTCCCCATATATATGTATGGAGTGGAGTTTGCAAGTGAAAAGAAACTTTGTGTTCCCAACAAGCTAGGTGAAGGACGGCTTTCACACACACTTATCTCTCAGAACTGAGCATGTGGAGAGACGTTCGTTCATCTAGCACAAAGGGAACGGGTTGCAGGAGAAACTTTTACTCTGGTTTCTCAGTCTGTTTCCTAGTGCCGGTTTGAAGTTCCTGCAGTTTTTCACTGTAAAACCGAGTTGGAGCTAGTACCTCCCCATATATATGTATGGAGTGGAGTTTGCAAGTGAAAAGAAACTTTGTGTTCCCAACAAGCTAGGTGAAGGACGGCTTTCACACACACTTATCTCTCAGAACTGAGCATGTGGAGAGACGTTCGTTCATCTAGCACAAAGGGAACGGGTTGCAGGAGAAACTTTTACTCTGGTTTCTCAGTCTGTTTCCTAGTGCCGGTTTGAAGTTCCTGCAGTTTTCACTGTAAAACCGAGTTGGAGCTAGTACCTCCCCATATATATGTATGGAGTGGAGTTTGCAACTGAAAAGAAACTTTGTGTTCCCAACAAGCTAGGTGAAGGACGGCTTTCACACACACTTATCTCTCAGAACTGAGCATGTGGAGAGACGTTCGTTCATCTAGCACAAAGGGAACGGGTTGCAGGAGAAACTTTTACTCTGGTTTCTCAGTCTGTTTCCTAGTGCCGGTTTGAAGTTCCTGCAGTTTTCACTGTAAAACCGAGTTGGAGCTAGTACCTCCCCATATATATGTATGGAGTGGAGTTTGCAACTGAAAAGAAACTTTGTGTTCCCAACAAGCTAGGTGAAGGACGGCTTTCACACACACTTATCTCTCAGAACTGAGCATGTGGAGAGACGTTCGTTCATCTAGCACAAAGGGAACGGGTTGCAGGAGAAACTTTTACTCTGGTTTCTCAGTCTGTTTCCTAGTGCCGGTTTGAAGTTCCTGCAGTTTTCACTGTAAAACCGAGTTGGAGCTAGTACCTCCCCATATATATGTATGGAGTGGAGTTTGCAACTGAAAAGAAACTTTGTGTTCCCAACAAGCTAGGTGAAGGACGGCTTTCACACACACTTATCTCTCAGAACTGAGCATGTGGAGAGACGTTCGTTCATCTAGCACAAAGGGAACGGGTTGCAGGAGAAACTTTTACTCTGGTTTCTCAGTCTGTTTCCTAGTGCCGGTTTGAAGTTCCTGCAGTTTTCACTGTAAAACCGAGTTGGAGCTAGTACCTCCCCATATATATGTATGGAGTGGAGTTTGCAAGTGAAAAGAAACTTTGTGTTCCCAACAAGCTAGGTGAAGGACGGCTTTCACACACACTTATCTCTCAGAACTGAGCATGTGGAGAGACGTTCGTTCATCTAGCACAAAGGGAACGGGTTGCAGGAGAAACTTTTACTCTGGTTTCTCAGTCTGTTTCCTAGTGCCGGTTTGAAGTTCCTGCAGTTTTCACTGTAAAACCGAGTTGGAGCTAGTACCTCCCCATATATATGTATGGAGTGGAGTTTGCAACTGAAAAGAAACTTTGTGTTCCCAACAAGCTAGGTGAAGGACGGCTTTCACACACACTTATCTCTCAGAACTGAGCATGTGGAGAGACGTTCGTTCATCTAGCACAAAGGGAACGGGTTGCAGGAGAAACTTTTACTCTGGTTTCTCAGTCTGTTTCCTAGTGCCGGTTTGAAGTTCCTGCAGTTTTCACTGTAAAACCGAGTTGGAGCTAGTACCTCCCCATATATATGTATGGAGTGGAGTTTGCAACTGAAAAGAAACTTTGTGTTCCCAACAAGCTAGGTGAAGGACGGCTTTCACACACACTTATCTCTCAGAACTGAGCATGTGGAGAGACGTTCGTTCATCTAGCACAAAGGGAACGGGTTGCAGGAGAAACTTTTACTCTGGTTTCTCAGTCTGTTTCCTAGTGCCGGTTTGAAGTTCCTGCAGTTTTCACTGTAAAACCGAGTTGGAGCTAGTACCTCCCCATATATATGTATGGAGTGGAGTTTGCAACTGAAAAGAAACTTTGTGTTCCCAACAAGCTAGGTGAAGGACGGCTTTCACACACACTTATCTCTCAGAACTGAGCATGTGGAGAGACGTTCGTTCATCTAGCACAAAGGGAACGGGTTGCAGGAGAAACTTTTACTCTGGTTTCTCAGTCTGTTTCCTAGTGCCGGTTTGAAGTTCCTGCAGTTTTCACTGTAAAACCGAGTTGGAGCTAGTACCTCCCCATATATATGTATGGAGTGGAGTTTGCAACTGAAAAGAAACTTTGTGTTCCCAACAAGCTAGGTGAAGGACGGCTTTCACACACACTTATCTCTCAGAACTGAGCATGTGGAGAGACGTTCGTTCATCTAGCACAAAGGGAACGGGTTGCAGGAGAAACTTTTACTCTGGTTTCTCAGTCTGTTTCCTAGTGCCGGTTTGAAGTTCCTGCAGTTTTCACTGTAAAACCGAGTTGGAGCTAGTACCTCCCCATATATATGTATGGAGTGGAGTTTGCAACTGAAAAGAAACTTTGTGTTCCCAACAAGCTAGGTGAAGGACGGCTTTCACACACACTTATCTCTCAGAACTGAGCATGTGGAGAGACGTTCGTTCATCTAGCACAAAGGGAACGGGTTGCAGGAGAAACTTTTACTCTGGTTTCTCAGTCTGTTTCCTAGTGCCGGTTTGAAGTTCCTGCAGTTTTCACTGTAAAACCGAGTTGGAGCTAGTACCTCCCCATATATATGTATGGAGTGGAGTTTGCAACTGAAAAGAAACTTTGTGTTCCCAACAAGCTAGGTGAAGGACGGCTTTCACACACACTTATCTCTCAGAACTGAGCATGTGGAGAGACGTTCGTTCATCTAGCACAAAGGGAACGGGTTGCAGGAGAAACTTTTACTCTGGTTTCTCAGTCTGTTTCCTAGTGCCGGTTTGAAGTTCCTGCAGTTTTCACTGTAAAACCGAGTTGGAGCTAGTACCTCCCCATATATATGTATGGAGTGGAGTTTGCAAGTGAAAAGAAACTTTGTGTTCCCAACAAGCTAGGTGAAGGACGGCTTTCACACACACTTATCTCTCAGAACTGAGCATGTGGAGAGACGTTCGTTCATCTAGCACAAAGGGAACGGGTTGCAGGAGAAACTTTTACTCTGGTTTCTCAGTCTGTTTCCTAGTGCCGGTTTGAAGTTCCTGCAGTTTTCACTGTAAAACCGAGTTGGAGCTAGTACCTCCCCATATATATGTATGGAGTGGAGTTTGCAACTGAAAAGAAACTTTGTGTTCCCAACAAGCTAGGTGAAGGACGGCTTTCACACACACTTATCTCTCAGAACTGAGCATGTGGAGAGACGTTCGTTCATCTAGCACAAAGGGAACGGGTTGCAGGAGAAACTTTTACTCTGGTTTCTCAGTCTGTTTCCTAGTGCCGGTTTGAAGTTCCTGCAGTTTTCACTGTAAAACCGAGTTGGAGCTAGTACCTCCCCATATATATGTATGGAGTGGAGTTTGCAACTGAAAAGAAACTTTGTGTTCCCAACAAGCTAGGTGAAGGACGGCTTTCACACACACTTATCTCTCAGAACTGAGCATGTGGAGAGACGTTCGTTCATCTAGCACAAAGGGAACGGGTTGCAGGAGAAACTTTTACTCTGGTTTCTCAGTCTGTTTCCTAGTGCCGGTTTGAAGTTCCTGCAGTTTTCACTGTAAAACCGAGTTGGAGCTAGTACCTCCCCATATATATGTATGGAGTGGAGTTTGCAACGGAAAAGAAACTTTGTGTTCCCAACAAGCTAGGTGAAGGACGGCTTTCACACACACTTATCTCTCAGAACTGAGCATGTGGAGAGACGTTCGTTCATCTAGCACAAAGGGAACGGGTTGCAGGAGAAACTTTTACTCTGGTTTCTCAGTCTGTTTCCTAGTGCCGGTTTGAAGTTCCTGCAGTTTTCACTGTAAACCGAGTTGGAGCTAGTACCTCCCCATATATATGTATGGAGTGGAGTTTGCAACTGAAAAGAAACTTTGTGTTCCCAACAAGCTAGGTGAAGGACGGCTTTCACACACACTTATCTCTCAGAACTGAGCATGTGGAGAGACGTTCGTTCATCTAGCACAAAGGGAACGGGTTGCAGGAGAAACTTTTACTCTGGTTTCTCAGTCTGTTTCCTAGTGCCGGTTTGAAGTTCCTGCAGTTTTCACTGTAAAACCGAGTTGGAGCTAGTACCTCCCCTTATATATGTATGGAGTGGAGTTTGCAATTGAAAAGAAACTTGTGTTCCCAACAAGCTAGGTGAAGGACGGCTTTCACACACACTTATCTCTCAGAACTGAGCATGTGGAGAGACGTTCGTTCATCTAGCACAAAGGGAACGGGTTGCAGGAGAAACTTTTACTCTGGTTTCTCAGTCATGTTTCCTAGTGCCGGTTTGAAGTTCCTGCAGTTTTCACTGTAAAACCGAGTTGGAGCTAGTACCTCCCCATATATATGTATGGAGTGGAGTTTGCAAGTGAAAAGAAACTTTGTGTTCCCAACAAGCTAGGTGAAGGACGGCTTTCACACACACTTATCTCTCAGAACTGAGCATGTGGAGAGACGTTCGTTCATCTAGCACAAAGGGAACGGGTTGCAGGAGAAACTTTTACTCTGGTTTCTCAGTCTGTTTCCTAGTGCCGGTTTGAAGTTCCTGCAGTTTTCACTGTAAAACCGAGTTGGAGCTAGTACCTCCCCATATATATGTATGGAGTGGAGTTTGCAAGTGAAAAGAAACTTTGTGTTCCCAACAAGCTAGGTGAAGGACGGCTTTCACACACACTTATCTCTCAGAACTGAGCATGTGGAGAGACGTTCGTTCATCTAGCACAAAGGGAACGGGTTGCAGGAGAAACTTTTACTCTGGTTTCTCAGTCTGTTTCCTAGTGCCGGTTTGAAGTTCCTGCAGTTTTTCACTGTAAAACCGAGTTGGAGCTAGTACCTCCCCATATATATGTATGGAGTGGAGTTTGCAAGTGAAAAGAAACTTTGTGTTCCCAACAAGCTAGGTGAAGGACGGCTTTCACACACACTTATCTCTCAGAACTGAGCATGTGGAGAGACGTTCGTTCATCTAGCACAAAGGGAACGGTTTGCAGGAGAAACTTTTACTCTGGTTTCTCAGTCTGTTTCCTAGTGCCGGTTTGAAGTTCCTGCAGTTTTCACTGTAAAACCGAGTTGGAGCTAGTACCTCCCCATATATATGTATGGAGTGGAGTTTGCAAGTGAAAAGAAACTTTGTGTTCCCAACAAGCTAGGTGAAGGACGGCTTTCACACACACTTATCTCTCAGAACTGAGCATGTGGAGAGACGTTCGTTCATCTAGCACAAAGGAACGGGTTGCAGGAGAAACTTTTACTCTGGTTTCTCAGTCTGTTTCCTAGTGCCGGTTTGAAGTTCCCTGCAGTTTTCACTGTAAAACCGAGTTGGAGCTAGTACCTCCCATATATATGTATGGAGTGGAGTTTGCAACTGAAAAGAAACTTTGTGTTCCCAACAAGCTAGGTGAAGGACGGCTTTCACACACACTTATCTCTCAGAACTGAGCATGTGGATAGACGTTCGTTCATCTAGCACAAAGGGAACGGGTTGCAGGAGAAACTTTTACTCTGGTTTCTCAGTCATGTTTCCTAGTGCCGGTTTGAAGTTCCTGCAGTTTTCACTGTAAAACCGAGTTGGAGCTAGTACCTCCCCATATATATGTATGGAGTGGAGTTTGCAACGTGAAAAGAAACTTTGCGTTCCCAACATGCTAGTTGAAGCACGGCTTTCACACACACTTATCTCTCAGAACTGAGCATGTGGAGAGACGATCGTTCATCTAGCACAAAGGGAACGGTTTGCAGGAGAAACTTTTACTCTGGTATCTCAGTATGTTTCCTAGTGCCGGTTTGAAGTTCCTGTAGTTTTTACTGTAAAACCGAGTTGGAGCTAGTAACTCCTCATATATATGTATGGAGTGGAGTTTTCAAGTGAAAAGAAACTTTGTGTTCCCAACAAGCTATGTGAAGGACGGCTTTCACACACACTTATCTCTCAGAACTGAGCATGTGGAGAGACGTTCGTTCATCTAGCACAAAGGGAACGGGTTGCAGGAGAAACTTTTACTCTGGTTTCTCAGTCTGTTTCCTAGTGCCGGTTTGAAGTTCCTGCAGTTTTCACTGTAAACCGAGTTGGAGCTAGTACCTCCCCATATATATGTATGGAGTGGAGTTTGCAACTGAAAAGAAACTTTGTGTTCCCAACAAGCTAGGTGAAGGACGGCTTTCACACACACTTATCTCTCAGAACTGAGCATGTGGAGAGACGTTCGTTCATCTAGCACAAAGGGAAGGGTTGCAGGAGAAACTTTTACTCTGGTTTCTCAGTCTGTTTCCTAGTGCCGGTTTGAAGTTCCTGCAGTTTTCATCTGTAAAACCGATTGGAGCTAGTACCTCCCCATATATATGTATGGAGTGGAGTTTTGCAACTGAAAAGAACTTTGTGTTCCCAGCAAGCTAGGTGAAGGACGGCTTTCACACACACTTATATCTCAGAACTGAGCATGTGGAGAGACTTTCGTTCATCTAGCACCAAAGGGAACGGGTCTGCAGGAGAAATCTTTTACTCTGGTTTCTCAGTCTGTTTCCTACTTGCCGTTTGAAGTTCTGCAGTTTTCACTGTAAAACAGAGTTTGAGCTAGTACCTCCCCATATATATGTATGGAGTGGAGTTTTGCAACTGAAAAGAAACTGTTGTTTCCAACAAGCTAGGTGAAGGACGGCTTTCACACACACTTATCTCTCAGAACTGAGCATGTGGAGAGACGTTCGTTCATCTAGGCACAAAGGGAACTGGTTTGCAGGAGAAACTTTTACTCTGGTTTCTCAGTCTGTTCACGTCTGCCCGATTTGACTTTCCCTGCAGATTTCACTGTAAAACCGAGTTGGAGCTAGTACCTTCCACCATATATAATGTATGGAGTGGAGTTTTCAAATTGAAAGAAACTTGTGTTCCCAACAAGCTAGGTGAAGGACGGCTTTCACACCAACATTATCTCTCAGAACTGAGCATGTGGAGACACGTTCGTTCATCAAGCACAAAGGGAACGGGTTGCAGGAGAAACTATTACTCTGGTTTCTCAGTCTGTTTCCTAGTGCCGGTTTGAAGTTCCTGCAGTTTTTACTGTAAACCGAGTTGGAGCTAGTACCTCCCCGTATATATGTATGGAGTTTAGTTTGCAAGTGAAAAGAAACTTTGTGTTCCCAACAAGCTAGGTGAAGGACGGCTTTCACACACAATTATCTCTCAGAAGTGAGCATGCGGAGAGACGTTCGTTCATCTAGCACAAAAGGAATGGTTTGCAGGAAAAACATTTACTCTGGTTTCTCAGTCTGTTTCCTAGTGCCGGTTTGAAGTTCCTGCAGATTTCACTGTAAAACCGAGTTGGAGCTAGTACCTCCCCATATATATGTACGGAGAGGAGTTGCAAGTGAAAAGAAACTTTGTGTTTCCAACAAGCTAGGTGAAGGACGGCATTCACACACACTTATCTCTCAGAACTTAGCATGTGGAGAGACGTTCGTTCATCTAGCACAAAGAACGGGTTGCAGGAGAAACTTTTACTCTGGTTTCTCAGTCAGTTTCCTAGTTCCGTTTTGAAATTCCTGCAGTTTTTACTATAAAACCGAGTTGGAGGTAGTACCTTCCCATATATATATATGGAGTGGAGATTGCAAATGAAAATAAATCTTTGTGTTCCCAACAAGCTAGGTGAAGGACGGCTTTCACACACACTTATCTCTCAGAACTGAGCATGTGGATAGACGTTCGTTCATGTAGCACAAAGGGAATGTGTTGCAGGAGAAACTTTTACTCTGGTTTCTCAGTCAGTTTCCTAGTGCCGGTTTGAAGTTCCTGCAGTTTTCATTGTAAAACCGAGTTGGAGCTCGTACCTCCCCATATATATGTATGGAGTGGAGTTTTCAAGTG
>NW_022588754.1:0-10452 GCF_009834535.1 Camelus ferus | reverse complement strand
GAAAGTTTACTCTGGTCTCTAAGTCTATTTCTAGTGCCGGTTTGAATTTCCTGCAATTTTAACTGTAAACAGATTTGAATCTTGTACATTCCATATATATTTATGGAGTGTAGTATGCTAATGGAAAGAATCTTTGTGTTCCCAACAAGCTAGGTGAAGTACGGCTTTCCACACAGTTATCTCTCAGAATGGGCATGGGAGAGACAATCGTCAGGTAGCACAAAAGGAACGGGTTGCAGGAGAAAATTTTACTCTGGTTTCTCAGTGTTTCGTAGTGCCGGTTTGAAGTTCCTGCAATTTTCACTGAAAAACCGATTTGGATATAGTACCTCCCCAAAAATATTTATGGAGTGTATTTAGCAACTGAAAAAAATTTTTGTTCCCAACAAGCTATGTGAAGGATGGCTTTCACACACATATATCTCTCACAACTGAGCATGGGGGGTGTTTTTTGTTCATCTAGCTCAAAGGGAAAATTTTGCAGGAGAAACTTTAACTCTGGTATCCCAGTATGTTTCCTTGTGCCGGATTGAAATTCCGGCAGTTTTCACTGTAAAACCGATTTGGAGCTAGTACATAACCATATATATGTATGGAGTGTAGTTTACAACAGAAAAGAAACTTTGTGTTCCCAACAAGCTAGGATAAGTGAGGCTTTCACACACACTTATCTCTCTACATGAGCATGGGGAGAGACGTTCTTTCATCTAGCAAAACCTGAACGGGTTGCAGGAGAAAATTTTACTCTGGTTTCTCATTCTGTTTCCTAGTGCCGGTTTGAAGTTCCTGCAGGTTTCACTGTAAATTCGAGTTGGTGCTAGTCCCTCCCTATATATATATATGGATTGTAGATTGCAACTGAAAAGAAACTTTGTGTTCCCAACAAGCTTTGAAGGACAGAATTCACACAATCATATGTCTCAGAACTTAGCATGTGGAGAGACGTTCGTTCATCAAGCACAAATGAACGGGTTGCAGGACAAAATTTTACTGTTGTTTCATTGTCTGTTCTAGTGCCGGTTTGAATTTCCTGCAGTTTTCACTGTAAAACATATTTGGAGCTAGCACATCCACAATATATTTATGGATTGTATTTGGCAACTGAAAAGAAACTATGTGTTCCCAACAAACTAGGTGAAGAATGGCTTTCACACACAGTTATCTCTCAGAACTGAGTATGGGGGGAGTTTTTCGTTCATCAAGCACAATAAACGGGTTGCCGGAGAAACTTTTACTCTGAATTCTCAGTCTGTTTCCTAGTGCCGGTTTGAATTTCCTGCAATTTTCAATTTAAAACCGTGTTGGAGCTTGTTCGTCCCTATATATATATGAATTGTTGTTTGCAACTGAAAAGATACTTTGTTTCCCAACAAGCTAGGTGAAGGTCCTCTTTCACACACAGTTATCTCTCACTCCTGAGCATGTGGAGAGACGTTCATTCACCTAGCAAAAAGGGAATGGGTTGCAGTGTAAATTTACCCTGGTTTCACTGTTGTTTCATAGTGCCGTTTTGAAGTTCCTGCAATTTTCACTGTAAATTCGAGTTGGAGTTTATACCTACCCATATATATTTACGGAGTGGGGTTTGCAACTGGAAAGAAAATTTGTGTTCCAAACAAGATAGGTGAAGGACGGCTTACACACACATATATCTTTCAGAACTGATCATGTGGGGCGACGTTCGTTCATCTAGCACAAAGGGAATGAGTTGCAGGAGAAACTTTTTCTCTGGTTTCTCAGTTTGTTTCCTAGTGCCGGTTTGAAGTTCCTGCACTTTTCACTGTAAAATCGAGGTGGTGCTAGTCCCGCCCCATATATATTTACGGATTGTAGTTTGCAACTGAAAAGAAAATTTGTGTTCCCAAAAAGCTAGGTGAAGAACGGCATTCACACAATCATATCTCTCAGAACTGAGCATTTGGAGAGACGTTCATTCATCTAGCAGAAAGGGAACGGTTTGCAGTGGAAATTTTTACTCTGGTTTCTCAGTCTGTTTCTAATTGCCTGGTGAAGTTCCTGCAGTTTTCACTGTAAAACAGATTTGGACTTAGTACCTCCCCATATATATGTGAGGAGTGTAGATTGCAAATGAAAAGAAACTTTCTGTTCCCTACGAACTAGTTTAAGAATGTCTTTCACACACACATTCCTCTCAGAACTAAGCAAGTGGATACACGTTCGTTCATCTTGCTCAAAGGGAATGGGGTGCAGGAGAAACTTTTACTCTAGTTTCTCAGTCTGTTTCCTACTGCCGGTTTGAATTTCCAGCAGTTTACCCTGTAAAACCGAGTTGGAAATAGTACCTCCCTATATATATGTATGGATAGAAATTTGCAACTGAAAAGAATCTATGTGTTCCCAAAAAGCTAGGTGAAGGACGGCTTTCACTCACGTTTATCTCTCAGACCTGAGCATGCGGAGAGAAGTTCATTCATTAAGCACAAAAACTGGTTGAAGGAGAAAATTTTACTCTATTTCTCATTCTGTTTCATAGTGCCGGTTTGAATTTCCTGCAATTTTTACTGTAAAGCAGATTTTGAGCTAGTACAACCCATAAATATGTATGGAGTGTATTTGGCATCTGAAAAGAAATTTTGTGTTCCCAACAATCTAGGTGAAGGGCGGATTCACACAAAATTATCTCTCATAATTGAGCATGGGGAGAGAACTTCGTTCATCTTGCACAAAAGGAAAGGTTTGCAGGAGAAACTTTTACTCTGTTTTCTCAGTCTGGTTCCTAGTGCCGGTTGGAATTTCCTGAAGTTTTCACTGTAAAACCGAGTAGGATATAATACCACCCGATAAATATTTATGGAGGGTAGATAGCAACTAAAAAAAAATATTTGTTCCTAACAAGCTAGATGAAGGACGGCTTTCACACACACATATCTCTCAGAACTGAGCACGGGGAGAGACGTTTGTTCATCTAGCACAAAGGGGATGGTTTACAGGAGAAACTTCAACTCTGGTATCTCAGTTTGTTTCCAAGTGCCGGTTTGCAATTACGGCAGTTTTCACTGTAAAACCGAGTTGGATCTAGAACAAACCCATAGATATATAGGGATTGTAGTTTGCAACTGAAATAAACTTTGTGTTCCCAACAAGCTATATGAAGGACGGCTTTAACACAAATATTTCTCTCAGAAACTAGCATGGGGAGAGATATTCTTCCATCAAGCACAAAGGAAATGGGTTGCAGGATAAACTTTTACTAGTTACTCAGTCTGTTTCCTAGTGCCGGTTTGAATTTCCTGCATTTTTCACTGTAAATTCAAGTTGGAGCTAGTACCTCCCCATATATATGTAATGAGTGTAGTATTCAAATTAAAGCAACCGTGTTTTCCAAACAAGATAGTGAAGGAAGGCTTTCACACACACTTATCTCTCAGAACTGAGCATGTGGATAGACTTTCGTTCATCTAGCATGAAGGTAACGGGTTGCAGGAGATACTATTACTCTGGTTTCTCAGTCTGTTTTCTAGTGTCGTTTTGATGTTCCTGCAGTTTCTCTGTAAAATCGAGTTGGAACTAGTACCTCTCCATATATTTGTATGGAGGGTAGTTTGCAACTGAAAACAATCTTTGTGTTCCCAACAAGCGATGTGAAGTATGGCTTTCACACACACATATCTCTAAGACCTGAGCATGGTGAGAGAAGTTCGTTCATCAAGCACAAAGGAACGGTTTGTAGGAGAAACGTTTACTCTTGTTTCTCAGTCTGTTTCCTAGTGCCGGTTTGAAATTCCTGCAATTTTCACTGTAAAATAGATTTGGAGCTAGTACATCCCCATATATATGTACAGAGTGTAGTTTGCTAATGGAAAGAATCTTTGTGTTCCCAACAAGCTAGGTGAAGTATTGCTTTCACACACAGTTATCTCTCAGAACTGAGCATGTGGAGAGACTTTCGTTCATGTAGCAAAAAGGAAACGGGTTGCAGGAGAAAATTTTACTCTGGTTTCTCAGTCTGTTTCGTAGTGCTGGTTTGAAGTTCCTGCAGTTTTCATTGTAAAACCGATTTGGATATATTACCTCAGCATAAATATTTATGGAGTGTATTTGGCAACTGAAAAGAAACTTTGTGTTCCCAACAAGCTATGTGAATAACGGCTTTCACACAGTTCTCTCTCAAACTTAGCATGGGGAGAGAAGTTCTTTCACCTTGCACAAAGTGAAAGGTTTGCAGGAGAATCTTTTACTCTGGTTTCTCAGTCTGGTTCCAAAGACTGGTTTGAATTTCCTGCAGTTTTCACTGTAAAACCGAATTGGAGCTAGTACAACCCCATAGATATGTGTTGTGTGTAGTTTGCAACTGAAAATAAACTTTGTGTTCCCAACAAACAATGTGAAGGACGGCTTTTACACAAACATATCTTACAGAACAGAGCATGGGGAGAGACGTTCTTCCATCAAGCACAAAGTGAACGGAATGCAGGAGAAACTTTTACTCTGGTATCTCTGTCTGTTTCGTAGTGCTGGTTTGAAGTTCCAGCAATTTTCACTGTAAAACCGATTTGGAGCTTGTACATACCCTTATATATTTATGCAGTTTAGTTTCCAACTGAAAAGAAAATTTGTGTTCCCAACAAGCTAGGTGAAGAATGGCTTTCACAAAGTTCTCTCTCAAACTTAGCATTTGGAGGGAAGTTCTTTCATCTTTCACAAAGGGAAAGGTTTGCAGGAGAAACTTTTACTCTGGTATCTCTGTCTGTTTCGTAGTGCCGGTTTGAAATTCCAGCAATTTTCACTGTAAAACCGATTTGGGCTTGTACATACCCATATATATATATATGGAATATAGTTTGCAACTGAAAAGAAACTTTGTGTTACCAACAAGCTAGGTTAAGTGAGGCTTTCACATACAATTATCTCTCTACATGAGCATGGGGAGAGACATTCGTTCATCTAGCACAAAGGGAAAGGGTGGCAGGAGAAAATTTTACTCTGATTTCTCATTCTGTTTCCTAGTGCCGGTTTGAAGATCCTGCAGTTTTCACTGTAAAGCAGATTTGGAGCAAGTACAACCCCATAAATATGTATGGAGTGTATTTGGCACCTGAAAAGGAACATTGTGTTCCCAACAATCTAGGTGAAGGTCGGAATTCACACAAAATTATCTCTCATAATTGAGCATGGGGAGAGAACTTCGTTCATCTTGCACAAAAGGAAAGGTTTGCAGGAGAAACTTTTACTCTGTTTTCTCAGTCTGGTTCCTAGTGCCGGTTGGATTTTCCTGAAGTTTTCACTGTAAAACCGAGTAGGATATAATACCTCCCGATAAATATTTATGGAGTGTATATAGCAACTAAAAAAAATATTTGTTCCTAACAAGCTAGATGAAGGACGGCTTTCACACACACATATCTCTCAGAACTGAGCATGTGGAGAGACGTTCGTTCATCTAGCACAAAGGGAACCGTTTACAGGAGAAACTTCAACTCTGGTATCTCAGTTTGTTTCCAAGTGCCGGTTTGCAATTACGGCAGTTTTCACTGTAAAACCGAGTTGGATCTAGTACAAACCCATAGATATATAGGAATTGTAGTTTGCAACTGAAAATAAACTTTGTGTTCCCAACAAGCTGTGTGAAGGACGGCTTTAACACAAACATATCTCTCAGAACCGAGAATAGGGAGAGATATTCTGCCATAAAGCACAAAGGAAACGGGTTGCAGGAGAAACTTTTACTCCATTACTCAGTCTGTTTCCTAGTGCCGGTTTGAATTTCCTGCATTTTTCACTGTAAATCGATTTGGAGCTAGTACCTCCCCATATATATGTATTGAGTGTAGTTTGCTAATTAAAGAAACAGTGTTTTCCAAACAAGATAGGTGAAGGAAGGCTTTCACACACTGTTATCACTCAGAACTGAGCATGTGTATAGACTTTCGTTCATCTAGCATGAAGGGAAAGGGTTGCAGGAGAAACTATTACTCTGGTTTCTCAGTCTGTTTCCTAGTGTCGTTTTGATGTTCCTGCAGTTTTATCTGTAAAATCGAGTTGGAACTATTACCTCTCCATATATATGTATGGAGGGTAGTTTGCAACTGAAAACAATCTTTGTGTTCCCAACAAGCGATGTGAAGTATGGCTTTCACACACACATATCTCTAAGACCTGAGCATGGTGAGAGAAGTTCGTTCATCAAGCACAAAGGAACGGTTTGCAGGAGACACATTTACTCTGGTTTCTCAGTCTGTTTCCTAGTGCCGGTTTGAATTTCCTGCAATTTTCACTGTAAAATAGATTTGGAGCTAGTACATCCCCATATATATGTACAGAGTGTAGTTTGCTAATGGAGAGAATGTTTGTGTTCCCAACAACCTAGGTGAAGTATTGCTTTCACACACAGTTATCTCTCAGAACTGAGCATGTGGAGAGACTTTCGTTCATGTAGCAAAAAGGGAACGGGTTGCAGGAGAAACTTTACTCTGGTTTCTCAGTGTGTTTCGTAGTGCTGGTTTGAAGTTCCTGCAGTTTTCACTGTAAAACTGATTTGAATATATTACCTCCCCATAAATATGTATGGAGTGTATTTGGCAACTGAAAATAAACTTTGTGTTCCCAACAAGCTAGGTGAAGAACGGCTTTCACACACTCATATCTCTCAGAAGTGATCATGTGGAGAGAAGTTCGTTCATCTAGCACAAACGGAACGGGTTGCCGGAGAAACTTTTACTCTGAATTCTCAGTCTGTTTCCTAGTGCCGGTTTGAATTTCCCGCAGTTTTCAATTTAAAACCGAGTTATAGCTTGTTCGTCCCTATATATGTTTATGAATTGTTTTTTGCAACTGAAAAGATACTTTGTTTTTCCAACAAGCTAGGTGAAGGTCCTCTTTCACACACAGTTATCTCTTACTCCGGAGCATGTGGAGAGACGTTCATTCACCTAGCAAAAAGGGAATGGGTTGCAGTGTAAATTTACCCTGGTTTCACTGTCTCTTTCATAGTGCCGTTTTGAAGTTCCTGCAATTTTCACTGTAAATTCGAGTTGGAGCTTATACCTACCCATATATATTTACGGAGTGGGGTTTGCAACTGGAAAGAAAATTTGTGTTCCAAACAAGATAGGTGAAGGACGGCTTACACACACATATATCTTTCAGAACTGATCATGGGGCGACGTTCGTTCATCTAGCACAAAGGAATGAGTTGCAGGAGAAACTTTTTCTCTGGTTTTCTTTGTTTCCTAGTGCCGGTTTGAAGTTCCTGCACTTTTCACTGTAAAATCGAGGTGGTGCTATCCCGCCCCATATATATACGGATTGTAGTTTGCAACTGAAAAGAAAATTTGTGTTCCCAAAAGCTAGGTGAAGACGGCATTCACACAATCATATCTCTCAGAACTGAGCATTGGAGAGACGTTCATTCATCTAGCAGAAAGGGAACAGTTTACAGGGGAAACTTTTACTCGGGTTTCTCAGTCTGTTTCTAATTGCCTGGTGAAGTTCCTGCAGTTTTCACTGTAAAACAGATTTGGACTTAGTACTCCCCATATATATGTGAGGAGTGTAGATTGCAAATGAAAAGAAACTTTCTGTTCCCTACGAACTAGTTTAAGAATGTCTTTCACACACATTCCTCTCAGAACTAAGCAAGTGGATACACGTTCGTTCATCTAGCTCAAAGGGAATGGGTGCAGGAGAAACTTTTACTCTAGTTTCTCAGTCTGTTTCCTACTGCCGGTTTGAATTTCCAGCAGTTTTCCCTGTAAAACCGAGTTGGAAATAGTACCTCCCTATATATGTATGGATTGAAATTTGCAACTGAAAAGAATCTATGTGTTCCCAAAAAGCTAGGTGAAGGACGGATTTCACTCACGTTTATCTCTCAGACCTGAGCATGCGGAGAGAAGTTCATTCATTAAGCACAAGGAACTGGTTGAAGGAGAAAATTTTACTCTGGTTTCTCATTCTGTTTCATAGTGCCGGTTTGATGTTCCTGCAGTTTTATCTGTAAAATCGAGTTGGAACTATTACCTCTCCATATATATGTATGGAGGGTAGTTTGCAACTGAAAACAATCTTTGTGTTCCCAACAAGCGATGTGAAGTATGGCTTTCACACACACATATCTCTAAGACCTGAGCATGGTGAGAGAAGTTCGTTCATCAAGCACAAAGGAACGGTTTGCAGGAGACACATTTACTCTGGTTTCTCAGTCTGTTTCCTAGTGTCGGTTTGAATTTCCTGCAATTTTCACTGTAAATAGATTTGGAGCTAGTACATCCCCATATATATGTACAGAGTGTAGTTTGCAAATGGAAGAATGTTTGTGTTCCCAACAACCTAGGTGAAGTATTGCTTTCACACACAGTTATCTCTCAGAACTGAGCATGTGGAGAGACATTCGTTCATGTAGCAAAAAGGAACGGGTTGCAGGAGAAATTTACTCTGGTTTCTCAGTGTGTTTCGTAGTGCGGTTTGAAGTTCCTGCAGTTTTCACTGTAAAACTGATTTGAATATATTACCTCCCCATAAATATTTATGGAGTGTATTTGGCAACTGAAAATAAACTTGTGTTCCCAACAAGCTAGGTGAAGAATGGCTTTCACACACTCATATCTCTCAGAAGTGATCATGTGGGAGAAGTTCGTTCATCTAGCACAAAAACGGGTTGCCGGAGAAACTTTTACTCTGAATTCTCAGTCTGTTTCCTAGTGCCGGTTTGAATTTCCGCTTTTCAATTTAAAACCGAGTTATAGCTTGTTCGTCCCTATATATTATGAATTGTTTTTTGCAACTGAAAAGATACTTTTTTCCAACAAGCTAGGTGAAGGTCCTCTTTCACACACAGTTATCTCTACTCCTGAGCATGTGGAGAGACGTTCATTCACCTAGCAAAAAGGGAATGGGTTGCAGTGTAAATTTACCCTGGTTTCACTGTCTCTTTCATAGTGCCGTTTTGAAGTTCCTGCAATTTTCACTGTAAATTCGAGTTGGAGTTTATACTACCCATATATATTTACGGAGTGGGGTTTGCAACTGGAAAGAAAATTTGTGTTCCAAACAAGATAGGTGAAGGACGGCTTACACACACATATATCTTTCAGAACTGATCATGTGGGGCGACGTTCGTTCATCTAGCACAAAGGGAATGAGTTGCAGGAGAAACTTTTTCTCTGGTTTCTCAGTTTGTTTCCTAGTGCCGGTTTGAAGTTCCTGCACTTTTCACTGTAAAATCGAGGTGGTGCTAGTCCCGCCCCATATATATTTACGGATTGTAGTTTGCAACTGAAAAGAAAATTTGTGTTCCCAAAAAGCTAGGTGAAGAACGGCATTCACACAATCATATCTCTCAGAACTGAGCATTTGGAGAGACGTTCATTCATCTAGCAGAAAGGGAACGGTTTGCAGTGGAAATTTTTACTCAGGTTTCTCAGTCTGTTTCTAATTGCCTGGTGAAGTTCCTGCAGTTTTCACTGTAAAACAGATTTGGACTTAGTACCTCCCCATTATATGTGAGGAGTGTAGATTGCAAATGAAAAGAAACTTTCTGTTCCCTACGAACTAGTTTAAGAATGTCTTTCACACACACATTCCTCTCAGAACTAAGCAAGTGGATACACGTTCGTTCATCTAGCTCAAAGGGAATGGGGTGCAGGAGAAACTTTTACTCTAGTTTCTCAGTCTGTTTCCTACTGCCGGTTTGAATTTCCAGCAGTTTTCCCTGTAAAACCGAGTTGGAAATAGTACCTCCCTCTATATATGTATGGATTGAAATTTGCAACTGAAAAGAATCTATGTGTTCCCAAAAAGCTAGGTGAAGGACGGATTTCACTCACGTTTATCTCTCAGACCTGAGCATGCGGAGAGAAGTTCATTCATTAAGCACAAGGAACTGGTTGAAGGAGAAAATTTTACTCTGGTTTCTCATTCTGTTTCATAGTGCCGGTTTGAATTTCCTGCAATTTTCACTGTAAAGCAGATTTGGAGCTAGTACAACCCCATAAATATGTATGGAGTGTATTTGGCATCTGAAAAGAAACTTTGTGTTCCCAACAATCTAGGTGAAGGGCGGAATTCACACAAAATTATCTCTCATAATTGAGCATGGGGAGAGAACTTCGTTCATCTTGCACAAAAGGAAAGGTTTGCAGGAGAAACTTTTACTCTGTTTTCTCAGTCTGGTTCCTAGTGCCGGTTGGAATTTCCTGAAGTTTTCACTGTAAAACCGAGTAGGATATAATACCTCCCGATAAATATGTATGGAGTGTAGAGAGCAACTAAAAAAAAATATTTGTTCCTAACAAGCTAGATGAAGGACGGCTTTCACACACACATATCTCTCTGACCAGAACATGTGGAGAGAAGTTCGTTCATCAAGCACAAAGGAACGGTTTGCTGGAGAATCTTTTACTCTAGTTTCTCAGTCTTTTTCCTAGTGCCGGTTTGAATTTCCTGCAGTTTTCACTGTAAATCTGAGTTGGAGCTAATATCTCCTCATAAATA
>NW_022588753.1:0-10462 GCF_009834535.1 Camelus ferus | reverse complement strand
CCCAACAAGCTGGGTGAAGTACGGAATCACACCACACTACTCTCTCAGAACTGAGCATGTGGAGATGTTCGTTCATCTAGCACAATGTGTACGGGTTGAAGGGGAAACTTTTACTCTGGTTTCTCAGTCTGTTTTCAAGTGCCGTTTTGAAGTTCCTGCCAGTTTTCACTGTAAAAACGATTTGGAACTAGTACCTCCCCATATATATTTATGGAGTTACTTTGCACTGAAAAGAAACTTTGTGTTCCCAACGCTAGGCAAAGGACGGATTTCACACACACTTATCACTCAGAACTGAGCATGTGGAGAGACGTTCGTTCATCTAGCACAATGGAATGGGTTTTGCAGGAGAAAAACTATTCTCTGGTTTTCCTTAGTCTGTTTGCAAGTGCCGGATGAAGTTCCTGCAGTTTTTCATTGTAAAAACGAGTTGGAACTAGTACCTCCCCATATATACGTATGGAGTGTACTTTGCAACTAAAAAGAAACTTTGTGTTCCCAACAAGCTAGGTGAAGAAAGTCTTTCACACACACTTCTCTCTCAGAACTGAGCATGTGGAGAGACGTTCGTTCATCTAGCACAAGGAAACGGGATGCAGGAGAAATTTTACTCTGGTTTTCTCAGTCTGTTTCCACTAGAGCTGGTTTGAAGTTTCCTGCAGTTTTCACTGTAAAAACGAGTTGGAGCTAGTACCAACACATATATATGTATGGAGTGTAGTTTGCAACTGAAAAGAAAATTTGTGTTCCCAACAAGCTAGGTGAAGTACGGCTTTCACACACACACTCTCTCAGAACTGATCATGTGGAGATTTCGTTCATCTAGCACAAAGGGTAACGGGTTGAAGGGAGAAACTTTACTCTGGTTTCTCAGTCTGTTTCCTAAGTGCCGGTTTGAAGTTCCTGCAGTTTTCACTGTAAAAACGAGTTGGAAGCAGTACCTCGCCCATATATATGTATGGAGTGTAGCTTTGCATACTGAAAAGAAACTTTTGTGTTCCCAACAAGCTAGGTGAAGGACGGCTTTCACACACACTTTTATCTCTCAGAACTGAGCATGTGGAGAGACGTTCGTTCATCTAGCACAAAGGGAACGGGTTGCAGGAGAACTTTTACTCTGGTTTCTCAGTCTGTTTCCTAGTGCCGTTTTGAAGTTCCTGCAGTTTTCACTGTAAAACCTAGTTGGAAGCTAGTACCTCCCCATATATATATATGGAGTGTAGTTTGCAACTGAAAAGAAATCTTTGTGTTCCCAACAAGCTAGGTGAAGACGGCTTTCACACACACTTCTCTCTCAGAAACTGAGCATGTGGAGAGACGTTCTATTCATCTAGCACAAAGGGAACGGTTTTGCAGGAGAAACTTTTACTCGGTTTCTCAGTCTGTTTCCTAGTGCCGGTTTGAAGTTCCTGCAGTGTTTCACTGTAAAACCGAGTTTGGAGCTAAGACCCTCCCCATATATATGTATGGAGTGTAGTTTTGCAACTGAAGAAACTTTGTGTTCCAACAAGCTAGGTGAAGGACGGCTTTCACACACACTTCTCTCTCAGAACTGAGCATGTGGAGAGACGTTCGTTCATCTAGCACAAAAGGAACGGTTTCAGGAGAAATTTTACTCTGTTTTCTCAGTGTCTGTTTCCTAGTGCCGTTTGAGTTCCTGCAGTTTTCACTGGTAAAAACGAGTTGGAGCTAGTACCAACCCATATATATGTATGGAGTGTAGGTTTTGCAACTGGAAAGAAAACTTTGTTTCCCAACAAGCTAGGTGAAGGACGGCTTTCACACACACTTCTCTCTCAGAACTGAGCATGTGGAGAGACGTTCGTTCATCTAGCACAAAGGGAACGGGTTGAGGAGAACTTTTACTCTGGTTTCTCAGTCTGTTTCCTAGTAGCCGGTTTTGAAGTTCCTGCAGTTTTCATCTGTAAAAACGAGTTGGAGCTAGTACCTCCCCATATATATTTATGGAGTGTAGTTTGCAACTGAAAAAGAACTTTGTGTTCCCCAACAAGCTAGGCCTGAAAGGACGGCTTTCACCACACACTTATCTCATCAAACTGAGCATGTGGAGAGACGTTCGTCATCTAGCACAAAGGGAACGGGTTGCAGGAGAAACTTTTACTCTGGTTTCTCCAGTCTGTTTCCATAGTGCCGGTTTGAAGTTTCCTGCAGGTTTTCACTGTAAAACAGAGTTGGAACTAGTACCTCCCATATATATGTATGGAGTGGTAGTTTTGCAACTGAAAAGAAACTTTGTGTTCCCAACAAGCTAGGTGAAGGACGGCTTTCACACACACTTCTCTCTCAGAACTGAGCATGATGGAGAGACGTTCGTTCATCTATCACAAAGGGAACGGGTTGCAGGAGAAACTTTTTCCTCTGGTTTCTCAGTCTGTTTCCTAGTGCCGGTTTGAAGTTCCTGCAGTTTTAACTGTAAAACGAGTTTGAGCTAGTACCAACCCATATATATATATGGAGTGTACTTTGCAAGTGAAAAGAAACTTTGTGTTCCCAACAAGCTAGGCAAAGGACGGCTTTCACACACACTTATAACTCAGAACTGAGCATGAGTAGAGACGTTCGTTCATCTAGCACAAATGGAATGGGTTGCAGGAGAAACTATTCTCTGGTTTCTCAGTCTGTTTGCAAGTGCCGGTTAGAAGTTCCTGCAGTTTCAGTGTAAAACGTGTTGGAACTAGTACTCCCCATATATATGTATGGAGTGTACTTGCAACTGAAAAGAAACTTTGTGTTCCCAACAGCTAGGCAAAGGACGGCTTTCACACACAATTCCTCTCAGAACTGAGCATGTGGAGAGACGTTCGTTCATCTAGCAACAAAGGAAACGGGATGCAGGAGAAATTTTACTCTGGTTTCTCAGTCTGGTTCCTAGTGCCGGTTTTGAAGTTCCTGCAGTTTTCACTGTAAAACCGAGTTGGAGCTAGTACCTCCCCATACATATGTATGGAGTGTAGTTTGCAACTGAAAAGAAAATTTGTGTTCCCAACAAGCTAGGTGAAGGACGGCTTTCACACACCTTAATCTCAGAACTGAGCATGTGGGAGAGACGTTCGTTCATCTAGCACAAAGGGAACGGGTTGCAGGAGAAACTTTTACTCTGGTTTCTCAGTCTGTTTCCTAGTGGCCGGTTTGAGTTCCTGCAGTTTTCACTGTAAAAACGAGTTGGAGCTAGTACCATCCCCATATATATTTATGGAGTGGTAGTTTGCAACTGAAAAGAAACTTTGTGTGTCCCAACAAGCTAGGTGAAGGACGGCTTTCACACACACTTCTCTCTCAGAACTGAGCATGTGGAGAGAGACGTTTCGTTCATCTAGCACAAAGGGAACGGGTTGCAGGAGAAACTTTTACTCTGGTTTCTCATCCTTTTTCTAAGTGCCGTTTTGAAATCCTGCAGTTTTTCACTGTAAAAAAACAGGATTGAACTAGTACCTCCCCATATATATGTATGGGAGTGTAGTTTTGCAAACTGAAAAGAAACTTTTGTGTTCCCAACAAGCTAGGTGAAGGACGGCTTTCACACACACTTATCCTCAGAACTGAGCATGTGGAGAGACGTTCGTTCATCTAGCACAAAGGGAACGGTTGCAGGAGAAACTTTTACTCTGGTTTCTCAGTCTGTTTCCTAGTGCCGGTTTGAAGTTCCTGCAGTTTTCACTGTAAAACAGAGTTGGAGCTTAGTACCTACCCATATATATGTATGGAGTGTAGTTTCAACTGAAAAGAAATCTTGTGTTCCCAACAAGCTAGGTGAAGGACGGCTTTCACAACACACTATCTCTCTCAGAACTGAGCAATGTGGAGAGACGTTCGTTCATCTAGCACAAAGGTGAACGGGTTGCAGGAGAAACTTTACTCTGGTTTCTCAGTCTGTTTCCTAGTAGCCGGTTTGAAGTTCCTGCAGTTTTCACTGTAAAAACGAGGTTGGAGACTAGTACCATACCCATATATATGTATGGAGTGGAGTTTGCAACTGAAAGAGAAACTTTGTGTTCCCAACAAGCTAGGTCAAGGGCGGCTTTCACACACCACTTCTCCTCAGAACTGAGCATGTGGAGAGACGTTTCGTTCATCTAGCAAAAAGGAAACGGGTTGCAGGAGAAACTTTACTCTGGTTTCTCAGTCTGTTCCTAGTGCCTGTTTGAAGTTCCTGCAGTTTTCACTGTAAAAACGAGTTGGAAGCTAGTACCTCCCCAATATATATGTATGGAGTGTAGTTTGCAACTGAAAAGAAAACTTTGTGTTCCCAACAAGCTAGGTGAAGGACGGCTTTCACACACACTTCTTCTCTCAGAACTGAGCATGTGGAGAGAGTTCGTTCATCTAGCACAAAGGGAACGGGTTTTGCAGGGAGAAACTTTTACTCTGGTTTCTCAGTCTGTTTCCTAGTGCCGGTTTGAAGTTCCTGCAGTTTTCACTGTAAAACGAGTTGGAGCTAGTACCTCCCCAATATATATTATGGAGTGTAGTTTGCAACTGAAAAGAAACTTTGTGTTCCCAACAAGCTAGGTGAAGGACGGCTTTCACACACATTAATACTCTCAGAACTGAGCATGTGGAGAGACGTTCGTTCATCTAGCACAAATGGGAACGGGTTGCAGGAGAAACTATTACTCTGGTTTCTCAGTCTGTTTCCTAGTGCCGTTTTGAAGTTCCTGCAGTTTTCAGCTGTAAAAACGAGTTGGAGACTAGTACCTCCCCATATATATGTATGGAGTGTAGCTTTGCAACTGAAAAGAAACTTTGTGTTCCCAACAAGCTAGGTGAGAGACGGCTTTCACACACACTTCTCTCTCAGAACTGAGCATGTGAGAGACGTTCGATCATCAGCACAAAGGGAACGGGTTGCAGGAGAAACTTTTACTCTGGTTTCTCAGTCTGTTTCCTAAGTGCCGGTTTGAAGTTCCTGCAGTTTTCACTGTAAAAAGAGTTGGAGCTAGTACCTTCCCCATATATATGTATGGAGTGGATGTTTGCAACTGAAAAGAAACTTTGTGTTCCCAACAAGCTAGGTGAAGGACGGCTTTCACACACACTTCTCTCTCAGAACTGAGGCATGTGGAGAGACGTTCGTTCATCTAGCACAAAGGGAACGGGTTGCAGGAGAAAATTTTACTCTGGTTTCTCAGTCTGTTTCCTAGTGCCGGTTTGAAGTTCCTGCAGTTTTCACTGTAAAAACGAGTTGGAGCTAGTACCAACCCAATATATATGTATGAGTGTAGTTTTGCAACTGAAAAGAAACTTTGTGTTCCCAACAAGCTAGGTGAAGGACGGCTTTCACACACACTACTCTCTCAAACTGAGCATGTGGAGAGACGTTCGTTCATCTCGCACAAAGGGGACGGTTGAGGAGAAACTTTACTCTGGTTTCTCAGTCTGTTTCTAGTGCCGGTTTGAAGTTCCTGCAGTTTTCACTGTAAAAACGAGTTGGAACTAGTACCTCCCCATATATATGTATGGAGTGCACTTTGCAACTAAAAAGAACTGTGTGTTCCCAACAAGCTAGGTGAAGGACGGCTTTCACACACACTTCTCTCTCAGAACTGGCATATGGAGAGAGGTTTCGTTCAGCTACCAAAGGGAACGGGTTTCAGGGGATACTTTTACTCTGGTTTCTCAGTCTGTTTCCTAGTGCCGGTTTGAAGTTCCTGCAGTTTTAACTGTAAAACGAGTTGGAGCTATTACCAACCCATATATATTATGGAGTGTACTTTGCAAGGAAAAGAAACTTTGTGTTCCCAACAAGCTAGGCAAAGGACGGCTTTCACACACACTTATAACTCAGAACTGAGCATGTGGAGAGACGTTCGTTCATCTAGCACAATGGAATGGGTTGCAGGAGAAACTATTCTCTGGTTTCTCAGTCTGTTTGCAAGTGCCGGTTTGAAGTTCCTGCAGTTTTCAGTGTAAAAACGAGTTGGAACTAGTACCTCCCCATATATATGTATGGAGTTGTAGTTTGCAAGCTGAAAAGAAACTTTGTGTTCCAACAAGCTAGGTGAAGGACGGCTTTCACACACACTTCTCTCTCAGAACTGAGCATGTGAGAGACGTTCGTCATCTAGCACAAAGGGAACGGGTTGCAGGAGAAACTTTTACTCTGGTTTCTCAAGTCTGTTTCCTAAGTGCCGGTTTGAGAAGTTCCTGCAGTTTTCCACTGTAAAACGATGTTGGAACTAGTACCTCCCCATATATATGTATGGAGTGGAGTTTGCAACTGAAAGAGAAACTTTGTGTTCCCAACAAGCTAGGGTGAAAGGACGGCTTTCACACACACTTCTCTCTCAGAACTGAGCATGTGGAGAGACGTTCGTTCATCTAGCACAAAGGAACGGATGCAGGAGAAACTTTTACTCTGGTTTCTCAGTCTGTTTCCTAGTGCCGGTTTGAAGTTCCTGCAGTTTCACTGTAAAACGAGTTGGAGCTAGTACCAACACATATATATGTATTGGAGTGTAGTTTGCAACTGAAAAGAAATGTTGTGTTCCCAACAAGCAGGTGAAGTACGGCTTTCAAACACACTACTCTCTCAGAACTGAGCATTGGGAGATGTTCGTTCATCTAGCACAAAGTGTAACGGGTTGAAGGGGTAAATTTTACTCTGGTTTCTCAGTCTGTTTCCAAGTGCCGTTTTGAGTTCCTGCAGTTTCACTGTAAAACGATTTGGAACTAGTACCTCCCCTATATATTTATGGAGTGACTTTGCAACTGAAAAGAAACTTTGTGTTTCCAACAAAGGTAGGCAAAGGGCGGCTTTCACACACACTTATCACTCAGAACTGAGAATGTGGAGAGACTTCTTTCATCTAGCACAAATGGAAGGGTTGCAGGAGAAACTGTTTCTCTGGTTTTCTCAGTCTGTTTGCAAGTGCCGGTTAAGAAGTTCCTGCAGTTTTCAGTGTAAAACGAGTTGAACTAGTACCTCACCATATATATGTATGGAGTGTACTTTGTAACTAAAAAGAAACTTTGTGTTCCCAACAAGCTAGGTGAAGGACGGCTTTCACACACACTTTTCCCTCAGAACTGAGCATGTGGAGAGAGGTTCGTTCATCTAGCACAAAGGGAACGTGTTTCAGGAGATACTTTTACTCTGGTTTCTCAGTCTGTTTCCTAGTGCCGGTTTGAAGTTCCTGCAGTTTTCACTGTAAAAAGATTTGGAGCTAGTACCAACCCATATATATGTATGGAGTGTAGTTTGCAACTGAAAAGAAACTTTGTGTTCCCAACAAGCTAGGTGAAGGACGGCTTTCACACACACATCTCTCTCAGAACTGAGCATGTGGAGAGACGTTCGTTCATCTAGCACAAAGGGAACGGGTTGCAGGAGAAACTTTTACTCTGGTTTCTCAGTCTGGTTTCCATAGTGCCGGTTTGAAGTTCCTGCAGTTTTCACTGTAAAACGAGTTGGAACTAGTACCTCCCCATATATATGTATGGAGGCTACATTTGAAACTAAAAAGAAACTTTGTGTTCCCAACAAGCTAGGAGAAGGACGGCTTTCACACACACTTCTCTCTCAGAACTGAGCATGTGGAGAGACGTTCGTTAATCTAGCACAAAGGAACAGGATGCAGGAGAAATTTTACTCTGGTATTCTCAGTCTGTTTCCTAGAGCCGGTTTGAAGTTCCTGCAGTTTTCACTGTAAAAACGAGTTGGAGCTAGTACCAACACATATATATGTATGGAGTGTAGTTGCAACTGAAAAGAAACTTTGTGTTCCCAACAAAGCTAGGTGAAGTACGGCTTTCACACACACTACTCTCTCAGAACTGAGCATGTGGAGAGACGTTCGTTCATCTAGCACAAAGGATACGGTTTGAAGGAGGAAACTTTACTCTGGTTTCTCAGTCTGTTTCAAAGTGCCGTTTTGAAGTTCCTGCAATTTTCACTGTAAAAACGAGTTGGAACTAGTACCTACCCATATATATTTATGGAGTGTACTTTGCAACTGAAAAGAAACTTTGTGTTCCCAACAAGCTAGTCAATTGACGGCTTTCACACACACTTATCACTCGGAACTGAGCATGTGGAGAGACGTTCGTTCATCTAGCACAAAGGAAACGGGTTGCAGGAGAAACTATTCTCTGGTTTCTCAGTCAGTTTGCAAGTGCCGGTTTGAAGTTCCTGCAGTTTTCAGTGTAAAAACGAGTTGGAACTAGTACCTCCCCATATATATGTATGGAGTGCACTTTGCAACTAAAAAGAAACATTGTGTTCCCAACAAGCTAGGTGAAGGACGGCTTTCACACACACTTCTCTCTCAGAACTGAGCATATGGAGAGAGGTTCGTTCATCTAGCACAAAGGGAACGGGTTTCAGGAGATACTTTTACTCTGGTTTCTCAGTCTGTTTCCTAGTGCCGGTTTGAAATTCCTGCAGTTTTAACTGTAAAACGAGTTGGAGCTAGTACCAACCCATATATATGTATGGAGTGTACTTTGCAAGTGAAAAGAAACTTTGTGTTCCCAACAAGCTAGGCAAAGAACGGCTTTCACACACACTTATAACTCAGAACTGAGCATGTGGAGAGACGTTCGTTCATCCAGCACAAATGGAATGGGTTGCAGGAGAATCTATTCTCTGGTTTCTCAGTCTGTTTGCAAGTGCCGGCTTGATGTTCCTGCAGTTTTCAGTGTAAAAACGAGTTGGAACTAGTAGCTCCCCATATATATGTATGGAGTGTACTTTGCAACTAAAAAGAAACTTTGTGTTCCCAACAAGCTAGGTGAAGAAAGGCTTTCACACACACTTCTCTCTTAGAACTGAGCATGTGGAGAGACGTTCGATCATCTAGCACAAAGGGAACGGGTTGCAGGGGAAACTTTTACTCTGGTATCTCAGTCTTTTTCCAAGTGCCGGTTTGAAATTCCTGCAGTTTTCACTGTAAAAATGATTTGGAACTAGTACCTCCCCATATATATGTATGGAGTGGAGTTTGCAACTGAAGAGAAACTTTGTGTTCCCAACAAGCTAGGTGAAGGACGGCTTTCACACACACTTCTCTCTCAGAACTGAGCATGTGGAGAGACGTTCGTTCATCTAGCACAAAGGAAACGGGATGCAGGAGAAATTTTACTCTGGTTTCTCAGTCTGTTTCCTAGAGCCGGTTTGAAGTTCCTGCAATTTTCACTGTAAAAACGAGTTGGAGCTAGTACCAACACATATATATGTATGGAGTGTAGTTTGCAACTGAAAAGAAAATTTGTGTTCCCAACAAGCTAGGTGAAGGACGGCTTTCACACACACATCACTCTCAGAACTGAGCATGTGGAGAGACGTTCGTTCATCAAGCACAAAGGGAACGGGTTGCAGGAGAAACTTTTACTCTGGTTTCTCAGTCTGTTTCCAAGTGCCGGTTGAAGTTCCTGCAGTTTTCACTGTAAAAAATTGTTGGGACTAGTACCTCCCCATATATATGTATGGAGGCTACTTTGAACTAAAAAGAAACTTTCTGTTCCCAACAAGCTAGGAGAAGGACGGCTTTCACACACACTTCTATCTCAGAACTGAGCATGTGGAGAGACGTTCGTTCATCTAGCACAAAGGAAACAGGATGCAGGAGAAATTTTACTCTGGATTCTCAGTCTGTTTCCTAGAGCTGGTTTGAAGTTCCTGCAGTTTTCACTGTAAAAACGAGTTGGAGCTAGTACCAACACATATATATGTATGGAGTGTAGTTTGCAACTGAAAAGAAACTTTGTGTTCCCAACAAGCTAGGTGAAGTACGGCTTTCAAACACACTACTCTCTCAGAACTGAGCATGTGGAGAGACGTTCGTTCATCTAGCACAAAGGATACAGGTTGAAGGGGAAACTTTTACTCTGGTTTCTCAGTCTGTTTCCAAGTGCCGGTTTGAAGTTCCTGCAATTTTCACTGTAAAAACGAGTTGGAACTAGTACCTACCCATATATATTTATGGAGTGTAGTTTGCAACTGAAAAGAAACTTTGTGTTCCCAACAAGCTAGGTGAAGTACGGCTTTCAAACACACTACTCTCTCAGAACTGAGCATGTGGAGAGACGTTCGTTCATCTAGCACAAATGGAACGTGTTGCAGGAGAAACTATTCTCTGGTTTCTCAGTCTGTTAGCAAGTGCCGGTTTGAAGTTCCTGCAATTTTCACTGTAAAAACGAGTTGGAACTAGTACCTCCCCATATATATGTATGGATTGTACTTTGCAACTAAAAAGAAATTTTGTGTTCCCAACAAGCTAGGTGAAGGACGGCTTTCACACACACTTTCCCTCAGAACTGAGCATGTGGAGAGAGGTTCGTTCATCTAGCACAAATGGAAACGGGTTGCAGGTGAAATTTTACTCTGTTTCTCAGTCTGTTTCCTAGTGCTGGTTTGACGTTCCTGCAGTTTTCAGTGTAAAACGAGATGGAGCTAGTACCAACCCATATATATGTATGGAGGGTACTTTGAACTAAAAAGAAA